>NW_011965149.1:0-5765 GCF_000949405.1 Vollenhovia emeryi
ACGACAAAGACGTTTCTTAATCCAAAATTTAACAAATCTGACTTTTGCATTGCAATACCTCCACTCCTGGGGCACGTAGGAGAAAAGTAAAAACACTTTTATTATGCAAATCGTACCCAAGCTATCGATTAAGCGCAGTCTCAATTTCGTCGGATCAGCCGTTGTTGAGATCCGAAAATCTGAGGGCCCGTCAACTCGTGTACTCGCGTAAACTTACACGGTCGGTGTCGCGCGCGTGGTTTTAGCTTGTCGCCTGTGTCCATGATGCTAGTACTTGGTCCAAGTTCTAGTTTTGAGAAATGCGTAGCCAATCAACTTGCAACTTTTGTGGAACAGCTATATTGATTGGCTACATATTTCGCGGAATTAGAACTTGGACCAAGTACTAGCATCATGGACACATGCCTTAATTCACCTGAATAGATACCGAGTTCCTAAATTTCTAAACAGTTGCTATTCTTTTCATCGGTGCTGTCGATACGTTATTGGCCGAATGAGATGTATTTACAGAATGGTTACGGTAGAAGAAAGATACGCGTTATACATATATATACAATACAATAGTATTAACGTAATACTACGTACAGAATTGTATGAATTCGTTACATACATTTACAAGTATTTTGAAATGAAAATGGTAATATCAATTACAATAAAGATTACGAGTTTGTAAAAAGATGTTTCCTATATTCCAAGTTTCCCAACAACTTAATGGAGCCGTTTGTTTTTTTATTGCTTTGCGGCTGTTTTTTCCAGGCCACTTACATGTAATTTCGTTGTTCAAAATTGTTATCCATGTTGTCGGGACGACTTCTACTGCAGTCGATTCTGATAGCGGAGGTAAAGGGATCGGGAGAATGGTGCGCGAACAGATTCTGTGTATAATTAGGACAGTCTTATATATTCTTATTAAGATTACAAGTACAGGCGACAATGTACGTTGACAACGGAAACGAAAGAGTGTAGTTGAACATGAAGTGTATATATATATATATATGTAATGTAACGTAGGGGACTATAGTGTCGCCACGTAGTGCCAGAATGAGTTGCAACATTTTAATGGCGCGGGCCTTTAGAATCGCTATCTCCAACATTCCCCCTCGATGCCAAAAGGGCCCACAAGCATGTCTCACTGAAGACTCCTTAGCTTGCATAGCTCCAAACATTTGGAATGCTTCCCCTTGGGTAACGTCTTGGTCATCATATCCGTGGGCATGTCCTCCGTAGATAGGTGAAGAATGTTGACTTTTCGGTCTCTCAGTGCCTCACGAACGAAGTGATGCCGGACATCGATGTGCTTGCTGCGCGCATGGAAGACGGTGTTCTCGGCCAGTCTCTTAGCCCCGATGTTGTCGTTGAACAATAGTCCGCTGGCTGAATCCCTGAAACCCAACTCAGTTAGAAAATCGCTTAAGTAAATGGCCTCCTTAGTCGCCTCGGTCAAGGTCATGTATTCCGCTTCTGTCGACGACAGAGCTACTGTCCTTTGTTTCTTGGAATCCCATGAGATAGGTCCATTGTTTAGGAGGAAGACGTATCCGGTATAAGAACGTCTGTCCATGGGACAATTTCCCCAGTCAGAGTCGACGAACCCCGCTAGAGGGTTTGAAGTAGAATCAAAGGTGATCCCGACGTCAATAGTACCTTTCAGATACTTGAGGACGCGCTTCCCAGCCGTCCAATGTTCTTTGTCGAAATTTTCGTTAAATTGGCTCAAATAACTTACAACGTGTGCAATGTCTGGTCTCGTGCACACCGCTAGATACATTAGAGAGCCTGTCAATTCTCGGTAGGGTAACTTGCATATCAGATCGTCCACTTCATGGTTCGGCTTGCTCAACTTAGAGTTTACGTCCATTGGAGTGCTCACAATCCTAGAATCTTCCATCTCGAATCTCTTCAGTAACTCCCTAATGTACCCTTTCTGATTCATGGATATCTTAGTGTCCTTCTGCGCAAATTCAATTCCCAGGTAATACTTAATGTCTCCTAGGTCTTTTACCTCGAATTCGCGAGATAGGTCCGACTTGATCTCTTCACACCTCTTCGCATTCTTCGATATAACTATGATGTCGTCGACGTAAATGATGATGTAAGTGGTCTCGCCTTTCTTCTTCATGCAGTACACGCAGGGGTCGGCATTCGTTGGCTTTGCGCCCGTTTTGCGCAAGAATTCGTCTAGCTTTACATACCAATTTCTTCCTGCCTGACGAAGTCCGTAAAGTGCTCTCTTTAGAAGACACATTTTATCGCCAGCTTGCATTTCTTCATGCATTATTTGAGCCTTCCTTCCAACCGTCTCGCTGTTGGTCTCGTTTTCTGCAATGAATTCGAGGGCTTCTTCTAAATATTTGGGAGGTTCCAGCATCAATTCCGCGTCGATATCTGCATTAAGATACGCTGTAGCTATGTCTAAGTGTCGAATATACATGCCCTCCTGAGCCGCCAATGTTACCAATAGACGAATGGAACTCATTCGAGCTACTGGAGCGAATGTCTCGTTATAATGAAATCCTGGGCGTTGTGCGAAGCCCTTTGCAACTAGTCGAGCCTTTCTCTTTTCCAGAGATCCATCTGAGTAGTATTTGTTCCGAAGGACGAAACGGCTACCGATGACCTCCTTATTATTCGGGCGTTCAACTAACTGCCAGGTATCGTGCCTCAGAATGGATTTTACTTCCGAGACAATGACGCGAAGCCAATCTTTCGCCTCCTCACTGGACATAGCTTGATTTAGTGGTATCTCGGCTAAGTTTGCGAACTGCGATTCTTCGTTCCTTGCTCCTGCTTGAGTCATATTATACTGAAGTCGAGGTCTCCCCCTGCAACCAGTGTGAACCTTCCGAGGCCTTCCGGGTCCTCTTCTCAACTGATCGCAATGACGATCTATATCTTGTTCCAGCTCGCCTTCGACAACGTCGTCGTGGTGATTGAGCTCCTCTTCGTGTTCAGATCCGGCTTGGCTTTCGTGTTCGGCTTCTTCCGATTGCAATGGTGTTAACTCGATCTCCAAAGTTCGAGTTTCAGAAGGGGGGACCGATGTTCCCTCGGTGTGAAAAAGCGGATCTTCAGGGATGAAATCTTCAAGTGTCGATGAGGAAGGAACCGGTGAATTCGTAAAGGTCACGTCTCGGGATATTATTATTCTTTTTTCTTCGGTAGACCACATTCTGTATCCTTTTGACGTTTCCAAATATCCTAGAAAAATTGCTTCTTTTCCACGAGGATCGAATTTTCCTTTGGTTGGCTCCGTGTCCAAGCAAAAGGCCCTGCATCCGAATTCCCGAAAATTTGACACGTTTGGTATCTTCCCGGTCCATACTTCGTAGGGTGTTTTGCCATCCAGACTGGAGCTTGGGCTTCTGTTCCTAATATAATTCGCGATTGAAACCGCTTCCGCCCAAAAAGATGCCGGTAGTCCTGACTGTAACAAGAGGCACCTCGCCGTATCCAAGATAGTTCTGTTTTTTCGTTCGGCAGTTCCATTCTGCTCCGGGTGGTAAGGTATTGAGAATCTTCTAGTAATTCCGTGTTCGGTAACGAAGGAATCGAATTTGAGATTCTTATATTCCTTTCCGTTAACTGTTTGGAGGCACTTGATTTTCCTGTCCTTTTGATTCTCGACCAAAACCTTGTACCGCTTAAATTCTTCGAATACTTCGCTTTTCAGAAAACGTATTTCGCACCATTTGGAGCGGTCATCGATAAAAGTAACGAAATACTTAGCATGTCCGTTAGATTCGACACGCATGGGGCCGCATACGTCAGAATGGACAATCTCCAATAGATCCGTGTCTCGCTTGCTCTTCGCGTTGAAGGGGGCCCTCGTCACCTTCGCTTTCGAACAGATGTCACAGCTAAGTTTTTCTCTGGGTTCCTTGAATTCGATACCGTAGATTGACTGATTCTTGATCGCGTCCAAAAGATATCTCTCATTGAGATGTCCCATACGTCGGTGCCATATTTCCAGAGACTCGACTACTTTGGAACTACATACCGTTTCGCGAGCGATATTACCTTGAAAATCCGACCTTTCGCGCACGTAATACAATCCATCAATGCGATCGGCAGTTAATAAAAGAGCGCCTTCTTTGTCGCTTACCGTGGCTACGTTCCTATCGAAAGTTACAATGAATCCTTTATCGGCGATCTTTCCAACGGACAACAGGTTCGTGCGTAAGTCCGGGACGTGTAGAGTGTTTGTCAGGCGGAGGTTCCTAACGTTGCCGTAAGAGTCAGCGCTAAGCAGGAATTCACCCTTAGCAAGTATGCCAGTCGAACTGTGATTTGCGAGATTCAGTTCGATTTTGTTCGTGTTCTTGATCTCGACGAAGTCTTGAACAGAATTGCATAAGTGTGAAGTTGCCCCGCTATCCAAGCACCATTGATTTCCGTGATTCGTGCCGGTTACGTGAAATGCGCGTTGTCCCTCGTGAGGCTTGGCCATTGCACATAGGCTCGTTTCTTCGCTCTTCTTTGCACTCTCGCGTTCACCGTCCTGTTTGTTCTTCGTGCATTCCGCTGCTTTGTGTCCTATCGTTCCGCATCGGTGACATCGGTACTTGAATTCGCCGCCAGTATTTGTATCGTTCTTCTTCGTAGTAGGTCGTTTCAGTTTTCGCGTCTTCTTTCCGCCCTTGTTGACATATAATGCGTTATGTACAGATGTGCGCGCTGCATCGTTCATTCTCGCGTCGCTCTCTTCCATAATCTTTATTCGCAGAATGTCTGGAGTCGGTAGCTCGTCGCATGATTCTATTGCACAGCGAAAATTCTCAAAATTCGACGGTAGGCTGTAAAGCAGCATGACTGATAGCAAGTCGGGATGAATATCCACTTCCATCTCACCAAGTTTGTCGACTGCGTCGAAAAATTTGCGTATATGCTCTCGGACGTCCTCACCGTTTTCCATCCGCTGGAGAGTGAGCTGCTTTAACAGTGTGGCTTTTCGAGCAGGTCCCTTCGATTGGTAGATGTTTTCCGAGCTTCAGCCATACCGCTCTCGATGTTTCGCACCCTTTAATCTGTTTCAGTTCACTTGGATTAATCGAGAGGATAATATCTGATTTAGCCTTATCGTCATTTACCTTCCATTGCTTTACCGCGTTAGCTGCATTCGCGTCACCGGCTACGAGTGTTGGCTTTATAGACTCACCGCTTACGTATACCCATGCATCGTTCTTTACCAATAATGCCTGCATTTGTAGTTTCCAGGTATCGTAATTATCCTTGTTAAGCGCCTCGAGGCGCGCTAGTCCGGCCATACTCATTTTCTCGGGTCGTGGTTGTCGTGCGTGCAATCTAACCTTACACCTTCGCGAAGCTGAAACTGATTCACTTCAGTTCGTACTGTTCCGTGCACTTCTCGAACGTTCCTAGGCCCATAACCTGATAGCGGAGGTAAAGGGATCGGGAGAATGGTGCGCGAACAGATTCTGTGTATAATTAGGGCAGTCTTATATATTCTTATTAAGATTACAAGTACAGGCGACAACGTGCGCTGGCAACGGAAACGAAAGAGTGTAGCTGAACATGAAGTGTATATATATGTATATTTTTTGTGATATACAGGGTGTCCTAAAATTCGCGAATCAAAATACCATAGCAAGAAAGTCGTCGAAAAAATAAATTAAAAAGTTATTTGCCATTTTTCGTTCCGAGCAGTAGTTTTTTTAGATAAAAAGGTTCAAAACAGGCCAATCATATATTACTGTTGAACGGAAACCTGTCCGTGAGTCGCGCGTCGATAGTGTTAATGCACTAAC
>NW_011965150.1:0-5767 GCF_000949405.1 Vollenhovia emeryi
GACGGGCTTCTTACGGGGGCAGAGCCTCGCTCGAATCCCGTCGACAATTTGACGGTTGCCGACCCGATTCTCCGTTCCTAAAGTTTCTGGGCGCCAGGCCCGGGCAAACCGGGCCGTCACCAGCCTCAACCACGGGGGTCGGGCAACCGCTAGGGGCCCTCGGCTGCTCAGGGGATGATCCGGGGTGGATGGGCGGGATTCCTTAAGGGATCGGTCGCGGGGGGGGGGGAGCGGTAGGGCAGGCGTTCAAGAAATACACCCGGGTAGGGTAGTGAATAATAACAATGATATATTCTATTGGAATTTGAGCCGAGCGACTCGTGCTCGGCGAAACTATTACAATACTTCGACTACGCTCGGACCCGCGGACGCGGCGAAATAACCCCACCCTACCTACTACGCGATAACATGATCACGCCGCCGGACGATTAGGTGCCTACGATAACGCGACTAGACGAGAATACGGCCCACTGAGTACACTGGGACCTTCGCGCTACTACCGGAGTACGCGACAGGACGATTACATGACGACGACTACACGACGAACCGAGAATACGGCAACGGACACGCGACAGAACGAGAATACAACGACGGATACGCGACGAACGAGACGATACGACGGATACGCGACAAACGGGAATATACGACGGATACGCGACAAACGAGAACATACAACGGATACGCGACGAACGAGAATATACGACGGATACGCGACGAACGAGGCGACGGCTAACCGGGCAGGCCGGAACCGTTACGCCCTGACCGGAGCACACACTAACGGACTTAGCCTATGGCCCTCACGTGGCCAGCCGAATACGCGACGAAATGGCGACGCGAGCTGACGTAGGCGGCGGCCCCCCGAGAAGAGACGAGGCAGAGGGAATATATATCGGCGGAATGCGGCGTAGTCGGGGCAATTCGATCCGGTCTTAATACCGGTGCTCTCTAACCGGGAAGTTCGTCGCCAAGGGGCGAGCCCGTACGGCCCGACCGACACGCGGGGTTACCGCCTCCGCCCCTACCGCAGGCTCGAAGTGGTGGTCTTACAGGCGGTGACGCTCGCCGATCCCCAGGTGCTCCTCTCCGGTCGTCGTCCCGTCGTACAGTGCCGGGCGTGGGACCCGTTCGGCACCGGTAGCGCTCCGCGCATCGCGCCGCGCACGCGGTCGCGCACGATTCTCGATCCTCGATCCTTCAATCGATCCCACACTCGATTTCTCCCTCCCGGGGCCGTTGCTCCGCGCGCTGTTCGACGCAACGGACGTGGCTGACGGCGAATCTTCGGCGGCCCGCCCCGCCCGCTCTGACCTTCCTCGAGGATGCCCATGGCTGGCCAGGCTCTTGGTCTCATCCTCCCAGGCCTTCCTTCCGAGCGTGGGGGCGGCCCCGTGGTGGAGTCACACCCTGAGGTAGAGTGGCGTGCACGCTTCCCTCCGTCCCGCCGTCGTCCTTGTCCCATGTCATTGTAGCTGCAAGAAATGCGAAGTAGATTTCCGACCCAAAATTTTGTTAACGGCAAGGGAGTAGTTACTTGACCTGATCGAGATCGACGCTTCTTTCCGGCTCCGGGCCCACGCCGCCGCACCGTTGAGTCCCACAGAGATTCCCTCGAAGGCTGCTCCAGGATACAAGGGTGCTCCGGACCAACCACTCCGTAGCCTAACGCAAACCTCCCGGTCTTACATCCTACGCAAAGATGGCTCAAACGCCAAGCCAATATAAAAGAGCCTGCCTCCTCCCGGGTGAGAGGGCACCTCAATCTTTCCCCCCTCGGTCGGGCTTACTCGCCCCTGTGACGGGCGCCAAAAGCGTCACGTCACAATATGTTTTATTCGAGTGTGCTGAAGTGGCTGTGTCAGCTTAATAGACGTGAGAAAAAGACTTTGAAAATTTATTTGTGGCACATAAAGTTTATTTCATTGAAATAAATCTCTTATTTAAATACGGCGAAATAAAATTTTATTTCTAGTAAATAAACCATTTCTATTATGTTTTAAATAAGTATTACTTGTTACAAAAAATTGTTTGTTTCCTTGAAATGAGTTATTGAATTGCAAGTATCAAGTTTCTTTAAATTTTTATAAATTATATATTTCTAACAAATAAATTAAATGTACCTAAATAATTATAACTTCTTCTCACAACTTTATTTTATTCCAATTAATGTCATTACACCGTTGAAATAAATATTTATGTAAATATCTTATTATTATACTACATTTATTGTAGGTTTTTGTAGAAAATGTAGATATAAATACAAATCTTTTTAGGTTCATATTGAATTTATTCAATATATAATTTTGAAATTAATCATCATATTTTTAATAATTTCAAAGTTATATGTTAAATAAATTCAATATAAACATAAAAATATTTGTGTATATTTACTTTTCCACAGAAATCTACATATTGTGCAAATGTAGCATAATAATAAGATATTCACATAAATATTTATTTCATATATATGTATATGTATATATATGTATGTATGTATATATTAAAAATGCGATGGTTCATTCAAAGTCATATAATGAACAAATTAAATGTACACGAAAGTAGGAAATTTTATTACAATATATTGAAAAAATATTTTAATTTTTTCGTAAAAGAAAAGTATTGTCCTTCGCATTTTTGAGGTTCAATAAATTCAATAGATGTAAAAAAATTTGTATACATGTACGAGTACATCTTTCCTGAAAAAGTTAATATAAATAAAGCATACAAAGCATAAATTACAATTAGTGTTAAAGTTCTTAATGTTTATTCTGTATTGAATTTATAGAGTACATAAGTCTTTTCTTACAGAGTAGGTACATGTTCTTTTTGAAGAACATAAGTCAATTTGGTCACAAAAATTACTTTTTATATTAAAAAAGTTTTATAAAAAATTCTGAACATAAAAATAAAAAAAACAAAAATAAAATTTTAATTGTTATTAATAAGGAATAATATATTCTTGTGTATTATACGAAGACAACATTTAACAAAATAAAAATTTTACACAAACTTTGTAATTAACTGGCTGCCATCAGCAGCGTAACTGATACTTCGAGTAACAAAAAGATTATCTAAATCGAGTCGTACAATTCCAATATTTGTTGTTGATCCGAGTGATATTTCATATGCATATTTATGGGAATCTAAACCAATATTGTTGCAAGAATTATAAATAACATAAAACTGTTTATCAGTACAGTTATCAGTAGCAACATGTTTGATTATTCCAAACTGTGGTTCGCTATATTCGTTTGCACCCAAACAAAATACAAAGTTTGGTTTGTATGTAAAACCATTAATTTTAACCCAAGAAATTATACAGCAATTATCAATTTTTATGGAATGTTTTAATAAACAATATTCAGGCAAACTTGACATCTTACAAATATATCTGCCATATTCTATTTTTGAACTAAAACCTCTTTTACTTAAAATGCGATTTGCAAATGTTAGTTGCAAGTTAAGACTCAATGTAAATACAATATTTATACGTGAACTTACTAAACGTGCATTAATTTTGGATAATTTATGAAATGCTTCAAATCTGATTGATGATAAATAGCGCAATGGACCAAAATCTTTAATTTTTCTTGCATAGTGTAACAAGTTATGAAATTTGGGTTTTAGCGGTTCATTGAACAATTCCGTATATAATTTGTGATGATCAGTTATTAGTCTTTGTAAGAGATATAGTTCCTGGACATTATTTTCAAAAGTTGTTACAATATGAATAATTTGTATTAGAAGTAGGTACAAGTGCCAGTATGGATTCTCTTCTGAAACTTTATCACCAATTAAAATACCAAAATATGTTACAAGGGCTGACATTTCAGAAGAAGACATTACTAAAAAACCTTGCTTAAGATGGTGCTCATTAATCGGTGGGATTGAATTTCCAATGTCTATATTACACCTATGATTAAAATACTTAATTCTACTATTTATTACTTTAAGAGAAAAATATTTTTCTTTCATTAACGAATTTATAATTTTGGCCATGTCATACCTACAAACGCCTTCATACAAATCATGCATCACATCAAATGCAGCATTTGTTACACAATGAAAATTGGGTAATTCATTAAAACAACATTTTTCTTTGACCCCATGACTGAAGTTTTTACAATCTTCTTCGTAATTAGATATTGTTCTTAATAATGTTACATCTTCTTCAGACTGAGATTGCATTTCTAATTTTGGAGATCGACAGGTACGACAACAGAAATTAGCAGAAAATAATTTATTATAACCAAGTAAATCATTCAAACCTAAATTATCTCCTAATAGTGCAAGCAAAGAAAAGAAAATTTGATGTTTTTTATTATCTACGCATATAGTAATACCACAATTTTCTAAATGAATTAATTCATCAATAACAGGTTTGAAAGAAACTTTATTGCCAAACGTTTCACGATCCCCACTATAAAAAAGTTCACCAAGAAAAATATTCTCTAAAGATGAGGCATGAGCTTTTGGTATACCTGCAATTGTGTAATATAGACCTCCTAATTTATGTATAGATGATCTGGATCCTAAGGGATTTCCCGTTTCGAAATCGTCATAATATAGCAACAAAGGTAGCATTATTTTATTATGAAATGTTTTAACTAGATTTTTCCACACATTTCCACAAAAAATGCTTGATATAATATTTTCTTTCACAGACTCTTCAGCAATGTAACTTTTAATTGACATAAATACCCCAGGCAATTCTAAATATTGTTTTAATGATTCCCGTAATGGAATAAATTGTCCTTCGCACTTTTTTGACGTTACTATTGTAAAATTGTTCTTATCTCTAGTATTATCAAACATTTCTCCTATGAGAAATGTCTGTGGCTGTATAACTTAGATTCTTTTAAAAACTGTAAACGTTTATATTCTGTTGAATATTTTTCAAAAGGTCTTATATTATTAAAAATATTATCAAGCTCTTTACAAATATTATCATCATTACACAAAGAGGTTTCGGATTGTAATTTACAGTTTACGTATGACAGTAAATCTTGTACTAGTTCTGAGCATTCATCAACTAAAATTTGAACAATATTTCTAGTAATCGAAGTATTGCTGTATAACTTCGCAATGAATTTTAATATTGAATCATCAACCGTTTGCATATCGATAACATTTCTGTCATCCGTATTAACATTTGATTGTCCACTAAATTCATAAGTCGGTATGTCGGTATTGCTTGAAGATGATACTTCATTAATAATATGAACGTTTGTAGATTGTTTTAATTTGTGCGAAACATCACTGTTATAAAACAGATCCTTATGTGAAACATTGAAATGTTTCTTTAAGGATTCAATGTTAACATATTTTCTAAAACACTCGGAAAAACCACACTGAAAACTCTGTTCATAAGGATGAGTTGCCTTCATATGTTTTATTAAATTTTCAATACTTTCAAATACTCGATGACAAACTGTACAAATCATTTTAAAAAAAAGAAATATTAATGTTCTTGATAAAATTATAAACAAAAAATGTTTAACACTTATAAACATCGAGAATATCAAAACAAAACTTCAACATTATTGCAAGCTAAAAAGCTATTTAGAGATTTTTTTTATTACGTCACAAATCATGGGAATTTTGTTATCTCCTTGTAATTCGATATCAAAAATAGTTCTTTGAAATAAGTACCACATGTGTTCTGCTGCAGGTGGATATTTTAAGTCTAGGACTATAAAACTCATAAAACATATTTCTAAAGCTTTAAACAGTGTTTTCAGCTTATACGAGATGTTATCAATTCTTACAT
>NW_011965151.1:0-5770 GCF_000949405.1 Vollenhovia emeryi
TTAATGTAGATTGGGTACGATCTTTCACAGGAATAACGAAAATACGGCCACTACTACGTTCGTAGCCTCCAAATACCCACTTTTTATTGAAATGTTCTTTATTTGCTTTACAGAAAAAGAAAATGTATAAGATGACTTACTATTAATTTTTCAGTCGAAAAGTCGATATAAAAGTTAAATTATAAGTATCAAATATTAAATATTAAAATAGAAAAATCTAGTATATACGTTATACTTACGCAACTTTTAATAATTTGATGTAATAAGATCAGTAAATTTAGTGGTTCTTGCAAGAACAAAGTACAATGGTAAAAAACAGAATTCTATCCTTTTTTAATACTCTACATTTAAAAGAATAAAAGAACAACGCTCGGTACATTTTCAGAATCTAAATTTTGTGAGACTATTAAGAAAACATTTAAATTGCGAGTTTTCTTAGCATTACTTATATTACTTGGTGAAACATTTTCGCAGTCCAGTATTTTCAGGTTTTGTCATATGATGAATAAATACGTCGTCATTTACGTTCAAGTACCCCGTAGTGTATAATCCATAAAAAACTCCCATAAACGAAGGCAGTCCGGATCTGTAATGTTCCTTTCGCTGGTGTCTTGGATGGCTATATTGAATTAAAGAAATAAAATGCATTTTTAAAAATCCAAGAAAGCAGTAATAATGCGAATGAATAGAAAATATAATTAAATAAGTTCTATAGTTGCATTTTAAAATGCATTTCAATGTTCTTAGAGTATTAAATAAATGTAGTAAACATGTATTAAAGACACAAAGAATTGTTTGAGCTTAGAAGTTACGAGAATTTTAGAACAATACGAATACTACATGATTAATCAATTTTATAGCTGTTATACTTAAAGATTTGAAATTTTTTCGGAGTATATTAAGTTATTTTTCAGAATATTGGATTTGCACGAAAAAAAACATCCAAAAGGTATTTAATTCTCTGAGCAACATAACAAACGATATACATATACACACCTCAAGACAGGCATGAAATTCCTCATGATTACATTGCCGATCTTTATCCATTCCCAAGTTTGCTCCGCAAAAGCAGGGTATCCAGGACTCGAAATTAAAATATGTGGTCGAAGTTTTACTGCTAAAGGATCTGAGTAATAGAACATTTCTAATGACTCTTGTGTTACCACTACGCAATGCGTTAAAGCCGTAAAATCCTAATAATGGAGAAAAATATTGATACATTGTAGCATAATATGAACTTCTACATAAATGCTGGATAGATTCTTTCAGAAGCAGCATTACGTATATTTTTACTGTGTAATTATAGTTACATTATATTTTAATATATAATAAATATTGCATAGATAATTAATTGTCTAATTGCAAAGATAATCAATCGGTACTTAAATTTAACAATCGGATTTTATATAGACATTGAAAAGAAAGAAAAATTGTGTAAAAGTATGTTAATTACCCAATTTTCAACATCTTCATCTAATATTGTTCGAGATTCATTTCTGAATCTCGGTCAGTTCGTCACCGGCGTGATGGCAGCATCAGCCGGGTCGGATCGTGCAACGCCGCAGGAACGCTGCGCGCGCATGCCCGATCGCGACACGAGGCGACGGCGCTTCTTCACGTTCGTTACCGGCGCTTTTGGCTCATGGCTACCGTACATAGTACATACACGCGTCGTGTAGTGCAAAAGATTCTGAAGTGCTCTAGTGGACCTTCTCATCCGAGAACTGACTCAGTGAACATTTAGTGAACTCTCAGCAGTGCGAATCATCCCGGACAGCTCAAGATACAGCATCACGACAGCTCAGGCTCACCACGCAGCGCACGCCGGCACCGCGTGGACACGGCTCACGGGCATCTACATATCACGAGGCCGGCTCTCGATCAGTAATATCGAACCGTGCAAGTGATTCAAAGACTTCTCATTCCCGTCATACTCATAGACTTCTCAACTGTAAGCATACTGTGATTATTAAATCGTGATACGGCATTTTACTCAAACGATTCGAGTTACGATCACGTGATATTTCACCCTCTCACGCGTACATTCGTTCCTTGAGCCTCTCACCGCTAAGTCCTCTCACCCTGCTTCCATCCGCAGCGGTACCAGCGAACTCTCCTAGCGAGAATCGCTAACAAATATTAACACATCATTTCGATTTAGTATTGATTTGTCGGTAATTTCATATTCTGCTCGTATTAAACGCAAACTAGACTTCCGGAGACACCTGCGGAATATAATATTTTACTGAATATTTTGTTCATGGATAATATAAGAGAGAATTAGACATGAAAACTTGTTAGATACACACGTGTTTAGCCACTCAGCAGCTTCGTCGCCGCAATCAATAGATTTTATTAAAATCCAATTTGGTTCCAGTTTTGCCAACATTTTACGAGTTTTACTGGTTTTTTTATCTATATCAACGTTTAAAATTGGTGTATTAGGAAGAAAGACGAATTTGCCACCAGTCTCATGTAGGTCAATCGCTCTCAATATCAATATGGACTCCAGCTCTTGTCCGATTAAGAATCGGTTTGCCTTTTTGTCGTATACTCGGAACATTCTAGTTACATGTAATAAAAATTTAACATGATTTTCTCAACGGGTTGTATAAGATACAAATTTTTCATCTTTTAGCAGATTTCGTATGATTATGCTTCAATAAATTTGTTATTAAAATTATTAAATATATTTCTGCTTTTATACTTATACATATATGTTTAATTGGTTTACGAAAATTATAAACAGTGAAAGTAGTTAACAGGTAGCTTAAATTAATTAAATATCAAAGAGATTATGTAGTCAATACTTTGTACTGATCAATACTTATCAGCAAAAGGTATATTAAATCATAATTTATGCCTTCTACAATATAATAAGAATAAAAAAAATTTCGATTCTATACTTACTTATCCCAAAAAATCATTCCATCGTATTCCATAAATATTCCGCCTTGTGTAAATTTTAATGTATGCCAGGGTAAGGATTCACCCGTATCCACTGGGCATATGTTTAGCTTTTTGACGTGACCGACTTTAACCCAGTTTGGATTAGGCAATCCAGGTATTTCGGGATTAGGCAATCCAGGTATTTCGGGACAATCTTGTTCTGAATTGGAGTTCTGCGAATCGCTCTTTCCTTCCTTCAATTTTTCCTCCTTGCGAAATTTGGAAAAAATCTTTTTTCGCATGAGAAACGTTACAACTGCGCAGCTAGTAAGCAAGACTGCCGAACACAAACCCTAGAATTATAATTATTTACGAAAAATCATTATTGTGAAATCTTTATTGTGCAGAAACTTATTTATGTGTTGCTCATACCTTTAACAGTTTCATTGTAAACTGTTTTAAATTAGTTTGACTTGCAAGTTTTTGATCTACGCACTAATTGTGGGTTAAACAAGCCCAATCTGCAGTTAATATATATTACATCATTCAGAAGATTTCACCTGAAAATGTTGAATTAATTTAAAATAAAGAATTTAATTACGTTTGTATCTATTATAAATAGTTTCTATTAAGATACTTATGTGAGTATCCGTAATAGAGAGAACACTTCTAAACGACAGATATACACACATAGGTAATATACTTATATCAAGAGAGCCATATCTTAACTAGTTCTAGGAGTATTTGTGTTTTTACGTATCAATTACGATCTAAAATTTTGATTAAGGACCCAGTTACAATGATGTAAAACACAAATGCGTGTAGGAACCTTTAAGAATTTAATGGGTTAAACAAAAAATTTAACTAATTTTAATATAAATGTAACTAATTGAACACATACACGTTGGGACGAGACCTTTATTTTATTTATGCATCTATTATCATTTATGATAATAGAAGAATAAAGACTAATGTATATGCATGCATGCGAGTGTTTTCAAATACCGTCTTTTATTTTTATGTAATAAACTAAAACTATATGGGCCCATACATACAGAGCTGGCAACTAAAATTTGAAGAACAAAACAGTTCAACTTTGTCATTTTGCCGTTAATTTTAATCACTTTGTCTATTCAGTTTTTAGTTTCTATTACCTGTGGTAGTAAATTCACGATATCAAGGATTACAAATTGTGCAAAATATCCTCGTTTTTAACAAACTTTAATGCTCGTCTGGTGCACGCACTCAATCCGGTTAGAAGAGCTGTGGTAAACTGTGGAAAAGCCAAGGATCGCCGGTACGGGCCGCCACGTACAAATTTCCGTAACCGTAACTTCTTGACCAATCACGTTGCTCGATTTGGTTACGGGCGGCCGACCCTATACGTCCTTATTATTAGCTTACACGTTTCCTAATGTTTTCGCTCTCTTATAGCTAGAATGTGCACTACATGAGGAACTAATTGTGTACGAATAAACATTTCTGAAGGTTTGTAGATACAAACTCGGTTAGATTTCTCTACTCCAAAGAGATTTTTCAAGCGATTGAAAATGAACCGCGATCAGCTGTTTTTGCAATGTGCTTCTTCACTACTTTGACCTCAAGAAAACCGTAGCTGAAACGCATCGCTTCTTATTCAAAGTGTATGGTGATGAAATTCTACCGGACAGAACATGTAGGCCCTTATTTTGAACCCTTTTATCAATAAAAGCGCCTCTAGAAGTGACTAATAAGCCTTCTGATTAGCTAAAAGTCACTTTCAGAGGCGCTCTTATCGATAAAAGAGGATTTGGAATACGAGCCGTACAATGTGGTTTGAACGCTTTCGTAACGGTGATTTTGATGTGAGAGACAAAGAACCTGGATAGCCGAAAAAAAATTGGAAGATGTTGAGCTGCAAGAATTGCTCGATAGGAATCAAGCTCGACCTTATGTTGCGAAAAGCGTGAAGCAGACACTTCTAGAGCTTGAATGGGGAGTCCTCCCGCATCCAGCGTACTCTCCATACTTGGCACCGTCGAATTACCATCTCTTCCACTCGATGCAAGAGTTAGGAAGTCAAACATTGAGTGGATTAATGGATCGCCTCGAAAGACATCGCGTTTTACCGTCGTGATATTGCTCTGAGATAAGGTGTCACTTTCCTTTCGAAATGAATCACTTTTGGAGACGAAAAAACGGCAGGAATTAAGTTAACCACTTAATATTTACAGACTAGAATTATTGTACGTATTATTACAGACTACAATAATTACTGCCTCATGGACTGAGATCGCGTGCTCTACTACGTGCGTGTGTTAACTTTGCACCCCAACTTTAAAATTTTGTAGTTCTGACTGGAGTTCCCGCTTCTTTTTTAAGAGCTTAAGAGTTCCCAATACTTTATAAAAAGAGTTCTGCTGTTAAACGATCAGAAATTAAAATTTAAAAATCGGGTGCCAACTTCTTATCGAAATTTGAGATCGAATAGTTCTGAATGGTCTAATAGCTTCATTTTGCGATTATCTAGAGTTCCTAATACATAAAAAAATTTTTCGGTTAATTAAAAAAATAATAAAAATTTTTGAAAATTTTATTTTGAGATACAATAGTTCTAAGTGATTTATATCGTTATTACGTTTATTTCGAAGAGTTCTCGCTGACTAAAAAAATTTTAAACCGCAAATATAAAAAGTTACACACTTTAAATGACATTTTAGAAACTAGTAAAAAATGACGCGTATCTCTGAATTGAGTCACTTAAGCGCGATACGCCATAAGACTTTTTGTTAGAACTCGTCGAGAACTGCCTAGAACTCCACTCAGAACTACTCGGAAGTCTGAAAAATTTTTCGACCTCCGGACTTAGAAATGTTTCCGGAGGTCGAAAAATTTTTCAGAC
>NW_011965152.1:0-5772 GCF_000949405.1 Vollenhovia emeryi
TTACTTGTTATTGTTGTTACGCGAAAAGACAGCGCGAACACGAAACTGTTCGTGTTGACACTGAACATTTTGGTGCCTCCTGTGAGGTATGTGCCTCAATCCACGCAAGAAACGGGATCCAGCCTGAGAGCCGCCTCACATCTGTTAAGAGCGAGTCTTCCAAGTCAGCCGAAGGAGGAACGTGTGCGATCGTACTCGACAGGCGTAAGAGTAAGTCATTCTTTCCCAACATTTACATTCCGTCGCATGCCGAGATGGCGGACAAAATCAAATTCCTCGTTCAGAAACGAACTTCCCTGAAATCCCAAATAACCAACTTGTCCAATATCGTCGAAGGGGGGAAAATTGATAACGCGACGTTAAGGTTGCGAAACGAGCGTTTAACGCAATTATATCGGGCCTTCGAAGAGCATAACGATGAACTCGCGGTATTAGATCCTAACGCAAATCATCGGGTAGAGTTCGAGGGTATCCAGGAGCGATTTTATGCATTGGCGGGAAAAATTGAGAGTATTTTACGTCCGGGAAATGCGCCGTCGGGAGATACGTCCGAACCGAGCACCAGCGTATCAAACGAAGAAGTGCGGCGCGGTGACATCGTACCGCCGGTTGAGAAACGGCGGATTAAATTGCCCGAAACGCCGTTACCAAAGTTTGATGGTAGATTCGAGGGATGGTTATCATTCAAAAACGCGTTTTACAGTATGATAGGCTCGCGAACGGACCTCGCGGAAATAGACAAATTGCATTACCTTAGATCGGCGTTAACTGGCGAAGCCGCGAACAAGATTAGGATCTTCGAAATTGACGGAATTAATTATGCCAAGGCCTGGAGCTTATTAGAACGGTCATATGAGGTCAAGAGGATCTTGATATCGCGGCATCTCTCTCTGCTATTAAATTTGCCCGCGCTAGATAAAGAAACAGCGAACGGTTTGTCCAGACTCGCGGACGACGCACAGCAACACGTTGCATCGCTAAACTCTTTGGGAATTTCGGTCGGACACGAGATGATCGTGCATTTGCTAGAGACCAAGCTACCAAGGATAACGTTGGAAAAATGGGAGGCGACTCTCGAAAGAGACGAGTTTCCGGAACTCGACCAGATGTACGAGTTCTTATATAAAACCGCGGTTTGCGTCTCGAAGCGCGAGAGAGCGAAGGTAACCGACATGGAGGGAAGCAGGGGAGAGCCCTCGAGCAAAAAAAGACGAAGTCATCCCTCGAATCAAGCGTTTGTCGTGAGCGCGGCGCGTAATTGCATAGCATGCAAAACGAAACGGCATCCCTTGTATTTATGCGACAAGTTCAAACAGCTACCTATACCCAAACGTATCGAAACGGTGAGAAACGCGAAGGTTTGTTACAACTGCTTCCGCTCACATAGAGACAGCCCCTGCAAATTTTCGAACTGTACAATTTGCCAAAGGAAGCACAACACTCTCTTGCATTTAGATAAACACCCGGTTACGAATCGAACTCCCACTTCTAATACCATAGATACACAGACCGCATGACTAGCCGAGTCGATTAATACCGCAAGGGTAAATCATACTATAATGTCATATACACCCGCGCCACAATTACTAGCGAGTGCCGTGGTATATATCCGAGACAGCGAGCGTAAGCCGATAAAGTGCCGCGCCTTGTTAGATACTTGTGCCACAGCAAATTTTATTTCGGAATCTATTCTGAAGCGGTTGAACATTCCGGTAAGCAAAGGCGCGTTGTCAGTCGGCATGATCAATGACGTAAATACAGAGTCGAGAGGCATGGTACGGATCACTATGCAATCCACGCACGATAATTATCGCAGGGATCTTACGTGTCTGGTGATTCCGGTTATCGCCGATTTAATTCCCTCAGAAGTCTTTCCGAGAGAAACGATCGAATTACCATCAAACGTTAGATTGGCGGATCCGAGTTTCCACCTACCACGCGCGGTGGATTTGCTGATTGGTTCAGGGCTCACCTTATCTCTGTTCTCCGTCGGACAGATCAACTTGTCGCGTGAAGATCACGATCTGTATTTGCAGAAAACACGACTCGGATGGGTTGTGGTAGGCGGTGTACCGTCGCAAGTTCCTGCAAAACCTACGTGTTGCATGACGAATCTCGAGAATCAATTAAACAAATTCTGGGCAATTGAAGAAGTCAGGGAAGGTAAGATGAAATCGGACGAGCAAATCGATTGCGAAGCGCACTTCGAAAGAACGGTGTCTCGCGATGCCGTCGGGCGTTACAAGGTTCGCTTACCGTTTCGCAAATCAAACACGCGACTAGGGGAATCGCGTTCCATCGCGCTGAAACGTCTATTATCGCTGGAGCGTAAACTCAATTCAAACGCAGCGTTAAGAAACGAGTACGCGCGAGTGATCGAGGAGTATTTGACCCTCCATCATACGTCAGCAATAGAGGATCCTGATGACGACGGTTACTATCTGCCGCACCACGCGGTAATCAAAGAATCGAGTAACACGACTAAGGTTCGAGTGGTGTTCGACGCGTCGGCGAAGACGAGCAACGGAATGTCGTTGAACGACGCGTTAATGGTAGGACCTACAATTCAAGACACGTTATTCTCGCATTTAATTAGATTCCGCACATATAATTACGTCATCACGGCAGACATCGAAAAGATGTATCGCCAGGTGTCATTGCACGAAGAGGATCGCCGTTATCAGAGATTCCTCTGGCGCGTAGATGGTAGAATTAAAACGTTTCAGCTTAACACGCTTACATTCGGTGTTTCGCCTTCTTCCTTCCTCGCGATTCGAGTTTTACAGAAACTTGCGGAGGACGAACGTCATGCGTATCCTCGAGCGGCCGAGATTCTTACCACACATCTTTATGTGGACGATTTGTTATCCGGCGCTGACACAATCGCCGAGGCGCGTGCCATCCGTGACGAAATGATCGCGTTGCTGAAGCGGGGTGGCTTCTCCATAAGGCAATGGGCATCCAACGACGAGCGCGTTGTTAACGATTTAGCCTCCAATGCGTTGCACACTAATCTCGTGTTAAACGTGGATCGTTCCGTAAAGACGTTAGGTATAACATGGAATACGCGAGACGATCAAATGCATTACGCGGTCCGTCCGATCGAAATTACTCAAAGATTGACAAAACGAAACATATTATCAGAGATTGCAAGGATTTTTGATCCAATAGGATTACTCGGTCCGATTATTCTATACGCTAAAAGGCTGATGCAAGACATATGGCGTTCCGGTTTACAATGGGACGAGTCTGTCCCACAAGACATATATACGGAGTGGAAGGAATTTGTTCGACAATTAGAATCAATAAATCGCTTTACCTTTGAACGTAAATTGCTAATAAACGACTATCACGACGTTCAAATACACGGATTCTGTGATGCCAGTAGTGTCGGCTACGGTGCATGCTTGTATGTTCGATCTAGCAGGGAAAATGAGACTACGATTGTCAGATTGGCATGCGCCAAATCCAGAGTCGCGCCGTTAAAACCTATTACTATTCCGCGTTTAGAACTCTGTGGTGCATTAATATTGGCGCAATTATATCGGGAAGCAAGCGCTATATTTAACGTTACACCTAACCGAGTCATTTTCTGGTGCGATTCGACCATCGTTTTGCATTGGATAAAAACGCCGCCTCATCTCCTTAAGACATTCATAGCAAACCGAGTCACAGAAATTCAGAACATCACTGGTTCCAACGTATGGCGACACGTACAGTCGGAAGACAATCCGGCAGACGCGTTGTCAAGAGGTCAGTTGCCTCATACTTTTTTGCGAAACAAAATGTGGCTTACGGGACCCTCGTGGTTAGTCGAGAACGAGAATGAGTGGCCCAATGAGATCATGCAAACGGACGTCGAAATAACAGAATTAAAGAAAAACACCTGTTTGTTAGCGGCGACACACGATATCGGGATTCTCACCAAATACTCTTCCTATTCTAAATTGCGCAGAATCATAGCGTATTGCCTCCGCTTTCGCCGTACCATTAGGTCTACCGGCTCATTATCCGCAAGCGAGATTATTGAGGCTGAACAACGAATATTACGGATCCTTCAAACGTCTCAATTTGCCAATGAAATCAAGGAACTCAAACTTAGGGGTTCAACGAACAAGAGCAAAATCACCAATTTAAACCCGTTCTTGGATGATTATGGATTGATTCGCGTGGGGGGGCGTCTCCAAAAATCAAATTTAACATTTACGCAAAAACATCCGATCTTGCTTCCGAGCCGACATCATTTAACTGATAGCATCATTCGCGAAGTTCACGAGACGCACTATCACGCGGGCATTCAGACCACCTTATTCATCCTACGTCAAAGATTTTGGTTGATGGACGGACGGAATCAAGTGCGGAAAATCGTGCGCACTTGTATTCGTTGTTCACGTTTCAACGCTAACGCGATCGAGTATAAAATGGGGAATCTCCCACCAGCTCGCGTGTGTGAAGCGGTGCCATTCGCTAACACCGGCATTGACTTTTGCGGACCCTTCTATATTAAGGAAAGAAAACATCGCAATAGAAACCGCGTTAAGGTCTACGTATGTGTATTTGTATGTATGGCCATAAAGGCAATACATCTCGAAATCGTGAGCGACTTAACGACTGAAGGTTTTCTCGGTGCTCTGCGACGGTTTTCTGCGAGACGCGGTTTACCGGAGCGAATTTATTCCGATAACGGAACAAATTTCGTAGGCGCAAATCATCAATTAAGGGAATTGTATGTTTTGTTCAATTCTGAGGAGCACAAGGCCAAAACGAATAGGTTTGCGTCCGAACGTCGAATCACATGGCATTTCATACCGCCAGCCGCACCGCACTTCGGCGGTTTGTGGGAATCCTCGGTGAAACTTTTTAAGCATCATTTCAAGCGAGTAATCGGGGAATCCTTGTTCACGTTCGAGGAATTAAACACATTTGTAGTCGAAGTCGAAGGTGTCCTGAATTCCCGACCTATCACCTGCCTATCATCCGATCCGAATGACTTGCTCGCCTTAACTCCAGCCCATTATTTGATCGGCAAACCACTAACGACTCTCCCTGAGGGCGACTTATCCGCTGTTCCAGTCAACCGATTGTCTACCTGGCAGCACATCACTAAGGTTCGTCAAGATTTTTGGGCACGCTGGAGCCTCGAGTACCTCAATGAGCTCCAGGTGCGTCACAAATGGACTAAGGACGGCCCGAAGCTCGACATCGGGACCGTCGTGCTCATAAAGGACAAAAACGTGCCGTGTGGACGGTGGACGTTGGGCAGAGTCTTACAACTACATACGGGAGAGGATGGTGTCACACGAGCGGTTACCATGAAAACCGCAGCTGGAGAGACGAAGAGAACCGTCAACTATCTCTGCCCCCTCCCGATCGATAAATAGTCGTATTCATAGTCATATTGGTCATATTTGTACAAGCGATAATTACCACATGTATCATAGTGTCTCTATATCTCAAGCGATAGAACTCGAAACGATGTAACAAATGCGCAATTCGTCGACGAATTTATACGTTGGAGTACTCCATTATATATATATATATACATTATAACGCACAACACGCATACGAATCTGATCACTAATCTATAGGATAGTTGATCGCTACCCTCTCAACGGGGGGAGGATGTTGCGTAGCGTCTCTCACGAGTCGGACACGATGGGCGCGTTCCAGCGCATACACGCGGTGAGTCAATGATAAAAATCGAACTTTACTCTGTCGCACGTGGGGGAAGGGCGGTGTTGCGTCGTGGAAGGGTCGTGCGCGACGTTTCTA
>NW_011965153.1:0-5778 GCF_000949405.1 Vollenhovia emeryi
TTTACCGTTTGGAAAGTAATTGCTCTAGATGATCAAAATATTGAATTATTTTCAAACAATAATAAGAGAAATATATTTAAAAATCGTCATTAATTTTACAGCTAGATCTCAACAGTCACACTATTCATCACAATCGCAATTGCAATCCGAAGGACGGGACCGTTCACCTCTTTCCGATCTTTCTCGGAATAATGGACAATCGCCAATAACAAAAAAACAAAATATCAATAATACTTACAATGGTAACTTCCATTTTTTAATAATTGTTCAAATAATTTCAAATTTACCGTTTGGAAAGTAATTGCTCTAGATGATCAAAATATTGAATTATTTTCAAACAATAATAAGAGAAATATATTTAAAAATTGTCTTTAATTTTACAGCTAGATCTCAACAGTCACACTATTTGTTGTGTGTGTGGGAGTTTAGGTCCATACACTAGTTTCGTTTGTTTTATATAGTTTATTCGAAATTATTACATGAACGCGAGGACTCGGCCTCGATATCTCTTACCAGAGAGCTCGGTCTCTGGTATGCACGAAATCTCGAACGCGAGGACTCGGCCTCGATATATCTTAGCGGAGAACTCGGTCTCCGGTACGCACAAACGCACGAACGCGAGGACTCGGCCTCGATATATCTAGCGACGAACGCGGACAAGGGCTCGATCTGTATTCTACGAGGGACGACTTCGAAGTGTCCTGCCGTGACCGTTGGCCCTATATATATATGTCCGCAGTTCTTTGTGACAACTGGCCGTCGCGGCTTCGAACGTTCTAGAACAAGCGTTTATCAGATGCACCTTTGGGTCGATGACTCGAACCTCATCGGACGATGCGTCACTGGTGACTTAAGCATTCCTCTATTCTTTCCCTATCGGGAGATTAGAGCGCTCGACCAAGGTCCGAAGGGCGCTTGGTTTTTTCCAGAAGCCTCGCTCGGCGAGGCTTCGTAGTGGGCCCACTATATTTACGTCGCAACATACTCCCCCCGTTGAGAGGGTACTGATCAACCTTAACGTACATCTAATTGCCCTACATCGGTAAGACAATTTACAATTAGATGTTTACAGTTGAATGTTCGCTTAAATTATTGATCGAAGGGAAGTGGACATAGACACTTCACGGTTCGCTTTAATGTTCCGGTTGCCGTTTTCACGGAAACGACTCGCACCACTCCATCTTGACCTGGATGGATTTCTTCGATTCTCCCTAGCGCCCATTGAC
The DNA here is from genome assembly GCF_000949405.1 of Vollenhovia emeryi. NCBI lineage: Eukaryota > Metazoa > Arthropoda > Insecta > Hymenoptera > Formicidae > Vollenhovia > Vollenhovia emeryi. Next base: position 1,227 of record NW_011965153.1, read on the forward strand.
CGCAGGGAAGGCCCTTTTCCTTGATGAGGACGATCGTTCCGACGCTGATTTTTTCTCCGTCTTTAGTCCATTTAGTACGGACTTGGAGCTCGTTGACATATTCCAGGTTCCAGCGAGCCCAGAAATCTTGCCGCACCTTCATAACTGTGTGCTTCCAGGTGGACAGACGGTTGGCTGGGACAGACGAGAGATCAGGCTCGGGCATATTAATCAGTGGTCTGCCGATTAAGCAATGTGCAGGTGTAAGGACAGACAGATCATTGGGATCGGATGAGAGAGCGCAGATGGGTCTGGATTTTAATATTCCTTCGACTTCTATAGTAAAGGTATTCAGTTCCTCAAATGTAAACAAGAGCTCACCGACAACACGCTTAAAATGATGTTTAAATAGTTTTACAGTGGATTCCCATAGTCCACCGAAATGTGGAGCTATGGGAGGTATAAAATGCCACGTAATGTGATGTTCAACCGAGAATCGATTCGTACGATTCCTGTGTTCATCGGAGTTGAATAGAACATATAGTTCTCTCAGGTGATTATTCGCACCTGCAAAGTTAGTTCCATTGTCCGAATAGACGCGTGTCGGTATCCCTCGTCTCGCTATAAAGCGACGCAAGGCTGCTAAAAAACCATCGGTGGTCATGTCGCTTACGATTTCTAAATGTACTGCCTTTACGGCCATACATACGAACACACACACATATACTTTGATTCGCCTTTGATTTCGATACTTTTTCTTCTTAATGTAGAAAGGGCCGCAGAAATCGATCCCGGTATTATCGAAGGGAGTCGCGTTACTCACTCGGGATTTAAGTAAATCGCCCATTTTGTAATCGACCGAGCCGGCGTTGAATCGAAAGCAACGTATGCATGATCGTATGATTTCACGCACCTGGTTTCGACCGTCGAGTAGCCAAAATTTGCGTCTAATCGTATACAAAGTCGTTTGATGTATGCCGGCGTGGTAGTATTTTTCATGCGTTTCTGTTATAATTAAATCCGTTAAGAAATAATGACTTGGTAGTAAAATCGGGTGCTTTTGCGAAAAGGCTAACCTTGATAGTCTGAGGCGTCCGCCAACGCGAATCAACCCATTTTCGTCGAGAAACGGATTTAGTGCGGCAATATTGCCTTTATCGGGCGCCCATTCGCAAGTTCATTCAATTCGCGTGAAAAACAAGATTCTTGAATGATCTTTATAATTCTCGTTACCGCGTCATTTATTTCCGTTATGCCTAGCTGCCCGCGGTAGGTATTCTTTGGTCGAAAACGTAGGCAGAATGCTGTGATTTTTAATAATCGTGAATATGACAAATGTTTCTTAAGGAAGCTACAATCGTTAGAAACCGTCGCTATACATATATGTATTTTTTCGTAATTCGGGTAATTCCTTTAATTCTATGATACCGTTAAGCCGTTCGCCTTCCTCTTTCGTTAGCCACAATGGTCCGGTAAACCATGATTGGTTATTCAGGAAAGCCTGCGGTAACTGACCCCGTGATAGCGCGTCGGCCGGATTAGCTTCTGATCGAATATGTCGCCAAGCTTGTAAGTCCGTAATTTCTTGAATTTGAGCAACGCGGTGAGACACGTACGTTTTTAATAGGTGAGGATAGTATTCACCGCATCGGGGGTTAAATCGTTAATGATATGTTCGTCGTTCGACGCCCATTGTCGGATATTAAACCGCCTCGAGAAAGTACCGTGATTATGTCATCCCGTAACTCGCGAGCCTCGCTAACGGTATTCGTACCTGTAAGTAAGTCATCCACGTATAAGTGCGTTTTGAGAACTCGGGTGGCGTCAGGATACGCGTCGTGCTCATCACCGGCTAGTTTTGAATTGTTCGTATAGCCAGATACGGCGACGAGGATACGCCGAATGTAAGGGTGTTAAGTTGCAAAGTCTTTATTTGATCGTTCTGGCGCCAGAGGATTCGTTGGTATATCTGATCATCCTCGTGCAACAATATCTGCCTATACATTTTTTCTATATCTGCTGTGAGAACACATTTATACGTACGGAATCGAATTAAGTGAACGAATAACGTATCTTGAATAGTCGGCCCCACCATCAACCTGTCGTTTAACGATGTGCCATTGCTCGTTTTTGCCGATGCATCGAACACGACACGAACCCGGGTCGTGCTGCTTGATGATTTGATTGCCGCATGGTGCGGCATATAAAATCCTTCATTGGAAGGGTTATTCACCGGAATTATCTGTTTCAGATCTAAATATTCCTGTATTACTTGCGAATAGGCGGCCCTTAACAATGGATCTGAGTCGAGCTTCCGTTCGAGCGAATTTAAACGTTTGAGCGCGACGGTTCGCGAATCGCCGAGGCTCATCTTATCCCTGCGAAATGGTAGTCTCACTGTATATCGACCGTCGCGGTTACGAGTAACAAATTTAGTGAAGTGCTCTTCGCATTCGATTTCCTCGTTACATTTCGGCGTATCGGTGGGATCAGATATCTCCTCCATCACCCAGAATCTCGCGATCTGTTGATCTAGACCAGTCAATTTACATATCGCAGTTTTCGGCTGATTCCGCGACGAGCTTCCACCCGCAACGACCCGGCCGAGACAAGTATTTTGTAGATATAAATCGTTATCTCGTATCGATAAATTGATCTGGCCTATGGAGAATAACGACAATGTCACCTCCGCACCAATCCGCAAATCAACAGGACGCGGCAAATGAAACTCTGGATCAGCTAATTTTATATTGGACGGTATTGTGATGGAATCTCGCGGGAAAGTTTCCGACGGAACTAAGTCTGATATTATGGGGATTGTCAAACATAATTGTTCATTCAAGATTAGACGAACGCGAGGACTCGGCCTCGATGTCTCTTATCGGAGAGCGCGGTCTCCGATGCGCACGAGCGCGTGAACGTACGAACGCGAGGACTCGGCCTCGGTCTCTAGCGGAAAGCTCGATTTCCGGTGCGAATGCCCAAACGCGAGGACTCGGCCTCGATGTATCCTTGCGGAACTCACTGTGTCGCGATTGAATAGTAATTCGAATGACACCTTTCGAAGTCGTGTTCATTGAATTGATTGCACCGACTGGCAATGCGCGTGTTGTTATAGGGAGCCTTAGACGTCTCGCGAGACCCTCGGAAATGAAATTGGCGGTAGCACATGTATCCGACAAGGCGCGACACTTCATTGACTTGAGTTCACGATCCCGAATAAATATCGTCGCGGTGGTCATCAATTGTGGTGTGAAAATGGGCGTGATCGCTGCGAGACACGTCGCTGCCTGGCCACCCCCCTTTATACGTTATTTGCCTTGTTCCCCCTTGACGTCCGTCGCGTCCGTTGTCGTGGATGCGACGTGGGTTTTCTCAAGATGTAAAAGCGTATTATGTCGCCCTTGGCAAATGCTACAGTGCGAATAATTGCAAGGTTTACCACGATGTGAACGTAAGCAGTTATAACAAAGCATCGCGTTTTTCACGCATTCGATGCGCTTCGGCACAGATAATTGCTTGAAATTGTTGCACTTAAATAACGAATGGTGCTTATTTTTACACGCTGGGCATTTATTCGCGATGTTAACCACAAATGCCTTATTGGATATCCGCGCCTTTTTCCCGGGAGGTGTCGATCTGTCCTCGGCTTGTTTGGTCGTTCCTGCACGAACACGCTTAGATATACGAACTGCGGTTCTATATAAAAATTCGTATAGATCGTCGATCTTCGGAAATTCGTCCCGATCCAGAGATTCCTCCCATTTTTCCGCTACGATCTTAGGTGAGATTTGCTTTCTAGTACGTTTACAAGTATCTCGGACCCCACGTTAACTCCTAACGCGGCTAACGATGCTACATGTTGTTGCGTGTCATCGGCAAGCTTGGACAAGCCGTCGGTTGTCTCCCTTTCTAAAACGGGTGTGTTTAAGAGCAACGAAAGGTGGCGTGAAATTAATATCCGCTTTACTTCGTACGAGCGTTTCAACAGTTCCCATGCCTTTTGATAATTTGAGCCTTCGATCGATAGAATCTTTAATTTATTAGCTGCCTCGCCCGTTAACGCCGATTTTAAGTATTGCAATTTTTGTACTTCGCTCAAGTCTGTTTGTGAATCGATCATAACGAGAAAAGTATTTTTGAAGGACAGCCAATTCTCGTATTGGCCGTCAAATTTCGGTAGAGACGCTTCCGGCAATTTTACTCGCCGTTTTACGATCGCCGTGGTCTCAGAACCGCTGGGTTGCGACGCGCTAATAGTGACACCGGTACTCGCGGTCGAAACGGTGGAACTTACTATCTCTTCCACTTTACTTGCGAGTGAATAAAATCTTTCCTGTACGTTAGTGAATTCGTCTTTATGAGTGTCGTTCGGATCTAATAGTACGAGCTCGTCGTTAAATTCTTCGAACGCGTGATACAAGTCGGTTGTGCGGGCCATCCTTAACCTTAACGCGGCCTTATCGTAACTGCCTCTCTCAACCAGATTCGTTAAACCCGTAATTTGAGATTTTAACGACGTTCGCTTTTGAATTAATAACTTAATTCGACCTGCCATATTGTCGTTTGGGAA
>NW_011965154.1:0-5779 GCF_000949405.1 Vollenhovia emeryi
CCCACTCTTCCATGCTTTATGCATGAACGTTCGGGCTATAGTACGCAGTTCTATATATTATATCCTATTTTATATCTATGTAATTATATGATATGCTATCTTATGTCTATATACCACTATAATATGCTATCTTATGTTTATATTCTCCCAGCCCATTCCCATCCGCTATACACATGTGCACCGATTCTGCCTATTGGTTAGCCCATAGACATGGGTATGCGCAGGACCAGCTCACCACCTCGTTGATAGTCTCCGATCCGTTTCCGTTTTAGGTTGGTACTCTGTGCGTCCGCTTAATCCGATATTCGGCACCGTGACGGTATCATCCGCTGATCAGCACATGCGCGACTGGCCGACTGGTCATGCGCACTGGAATCGGCTGTGGAATTTCTAGAATCGGCTTTGGAATTTCTAGTATCGGCTTTGGAATTTGCTCGGCACTCGTTGGCGTCCTAAGTGAGATTATAAGATTTTCAAAACCTTTCGTCCGATTTCTCTGTGCACATTTAAAGACCAGAGTGGTCTTTTATGCTGAGCAGATGAAAAGCAACTGGAGCTTGCTTATGCCTGCAACAATTTGCCCGTAGGCAGTATGGAGCAGTATCGTGTTGATAATATAACGGATTGCGAATTAACGTGGTAGTTCCTACTCACCTAGAGAGAGAGAGAGAGAGAGAGAGATGGACAGCGAATTAGCGTGCTCGGACAAGACTCTAGCACCGACGACGCGGAATCTCCAAATGGCGAGAGGCGTTAAGAGCCTCGAGGAACAATACCCCAGGGCTACGCGTGGTCGGTGCAATCGGGCTCCTCCTCGACCAATGGGTCGATAGAGGATGGGGCGGGTTGTCCTTCCATATGACGCAGGTGATGACAGGCCATGAGCGTTTCGGCCACTACCTATGTTATATCGGAAGGGAGTTGAAACCAACTAACGCACATTAAAGAAGCCGACACTGCAAAGAATGCTTGGGAAAACTTAAAGAGGTACCATCAACAGTCATCGCTAACGAATAAGGTATTCCTGCTAAAACGGATATGTAGCCAGAAAGTAACCGAAGCCGGAAATATGGAAGAGCACATTCACCATATGCAGGAAATGATGGATAAACTAGCAGCATTGGGAGAGAAATTGAAGGACGAAATGATCGTAGCGATATTATTATGCAGCCTACCGGAATCGTATAACAACTTGATAACGGCGCTAGAAAGCAGGTTAGAAACTGAATTAACCGCAACTTTTGTTAAGGGATAATTAATAGACGAATACTTAAGAAGGAAAAACACCTCCAACGCATCAGAGGAAACAAGCGACAAAACCCTGAAGATGCAGAAATTCAAAAAGGATCAACACAACAAGGAACAAGGAAGCCTGTGCTGTTATTTCTGTAAAAAGACAGGCCACATGAAGAAAGACTGCAGGAAATATAAATCCTGGAAAGCGAAACAAGAAAAGGCTAATCACGTGTCGAAAAGCACCAGTGGCAACGAGGAGGAGATATGCTTCCAGGCAAAATATACACAAGGATCGAAGAAACTATGGTACGTCAACTCAGGAGCTACAAGCCACATGACCAACGATAGAAGCTTCTTCACTTCTTTCATACCAGGGGAAGAAGACATCAGGACAGCCAACGGAGACCTAACCAAAGTCCACGGCACCGGAACCGGTAAGCTCGTATGTTACACCGATAAAGACACAAGGGCTAATGTAACAGTAACGGGCGTAATGTACGCACCTAATCTCGACAGCAGTCTCTTGTCAGTTAGTAAACTCGTGAATAAAGGATCGAGGTAAGCTTTGAGAAAAATGGCTGTAAAATAACCAAAGGCAAAACCGTAATGGCAACGGCAGATCTAACGCATAATCTGTACAAACTAAGAACTTCACAGGAAGCCTTGATGACATGTCAGCAACACCGTAAGGATTGCCAACACACCTGGCACCGAAAGTTAGGACACAGAGATATCAACGCCATAAAGGATCTCGCAACCAAGGAACTAGCAACGGGAATTCGGATCGTGGATTGCGGCTTGCGTCACGTGTGCGAATGCTGCATTAAAGGAAAAATGTCACGGACCCCGTTCTCAAAAGTATCTGAGAGCAGGACGAAGTCAATTCTCGAGCTGGTACATACAGACGTATGTGGACCCATGCAGACTGCTACTCCAAGCAACAACAGGTATGCGCTAACCATCATAGACGATTACAGTAAATACACATACGTATACCTGTTGAAACACAAGTCAGAAGTGTGCGCGAAGCTAAAGCAATACGTAACACTAATGGAGACTAAATACAGCAAAAGGCCAAAAGTAATAAGATCAGACAGAGGAGGGGAATACAACAACAAAGAATTGAGAGAATTCCTTAAAGCCAAAGGGATTGAAATACAATATACTGCAGCGTACTCACCTCAGCAGAACGGCGTAGCCGAACGGAAGAATAGATACCTAATGGAAATGGTACGGTGCATGCTTATAGATGCGAAATTACCCAACAAATACTGGGGAGAGGCTGTCGTTACAGCTAACTACCTACAGAACAGAATTCCCACTAGTGCAACAGGAGAAACACCGTACGGAAGATGGTATTCAAGAAAACCGAACCTAGAAAATATTCACATTTTCGGATCAAGAGCTTACATCCAGGTACCGGAGCACCAGCGTCGGAAGCTGGATGAGAAGGCAGAGGAACTACTATTCATTGGATACTCAGAGAACTCTAAGGCTTACAGATTTCTGGATAAGAAAACCGAAAAAATAAAAATCAGCAGGGACAGCGTCTTTCTTGACGAACGTCAAACAAACGAAGAGGACTATCAAGTGGATGGACACACCGAAGATACCAGAGGAAACCAAACCGAAGATCAATCAAGTAATTCACCCAGCAAATCTTCAACATGCAAATTGAAGAATACGGAACAAGACAAGGGAAATACAGACCTAAGAAGATCCGAGCGCAAGAATAAAGGCATACCACCAGAACGCTTCGAATTCGCAGGAAAGATATCTGAGGTCGTCGTCACGGAGCCAGAGACATTCGAAGAAGCTCAATCAGGGCCGGACAACGAAAAATGGAAGGAAGCTATGAACGAGGAAATACACTCACTTCTGGAAAACAACACGTGGGAACTCGTGAACCGACCAGAAAATTCGAAAGTAATAGGATGCAAGTGGACATACAAAATCAAAACAGACGCGGATGGAAACATACGAAGATACAAGGCTCGACTCGTGGCGCAGGGATTCACTCAGCAATACGGGATAGACTACAACGAAGTCTTCGCACCAGTGGTAAGGCAAACCACTGTCAGAATACTACTCGCAATAGCGGGAAAGAAAGGAATGGCCGTCAAACATTATGATGTCAAGAATGCTTTCCTAAACGCCAAACTGGAGGAAGATATCTACATGCGGGAGCCGAAGGGTTACGAAACCAACCACAACACGGTCTTAAACAGGCAGCGATGAGCTGGAACAAAACTCTGGACGATGTTCTACAAAATATAGGGTTCGAGCAGAGCAAAATAGACCCGTGCCTTTACACAAATGTCCATAAAGGTAAATGCACTTACTTAACTGTATATGTAGACGATATTCTAATTGTAGGTAATGACGAGGAGTTTATGTCACACACGGAATCAGTACTAAGTGGGGCATTTAATATAACCGACCTAGGAGAAGTGAGTTTCTATCTCGGAGTACAAATTGAAAGGGACACCGAAGGATTCTTCTACATGAACCAATCTACATACATAAGAAGACTGTTGCGTACGTTTAACTTAGAAAGTAGTAAAGCGTCAAAAATACCACTAGACGTAGGATATGAAAAACTTAAAAACGAAAGTCCTTATCTCGAAAGCAATTTATACTACCAAAAATTAATAGGGGCATTAATGTACATATCCACGTTCACGCGTCCGGACATCACAGCGAGCGTAGCGATTTTAAGCAGAAAATTGCAAGAACCGAAACAGGTAGATTGGGTAGAGGCAAAAAGAATATTACGATATCTCGCGGGAACAATAGATTATAGGCTAAAACTAGGGAATCCAGATCAGAAAGAAAAGGGGTTAATAGGATACGCGGACGCCGATTGGGCGCAAAACACTTCCGATAGAAGAGCGAATAGCGGATATATATTTCAATTCGGCGGAGGCACTATCAGTTGGGCCTGTAGAAAGCAATCTTGCGTAGCACTCTCTTCCACAGAGGCAGAATATATAGCTCTGGCAGACGCATGCCAAGAGGCTGTATGGCTAAGGAACCTACTCAAAGATTTCGGACACACACAAAACCAGGCCACGGTAATCTACGAAGACAACCAATCGTGCATCAAACTAACCGATAACCATAAGTTTAGCAAACGGACTAAACATATAGATACTAAGTACCACTATGTTAAACACTTGAAACAAGCATCTGTATTAGTTTTTTGTTACTGCGACACAGAACACATGTTAGCGGATATGTTAACGAAACCATTGCACGCGGTTAAGTTACGAACTCTCTCAAAGGAGGCGGGCCTTGTATAGATATCGACATGACTCGAAAATTGTTGTTGAGGAGGGGTGTTGAACGAATATTATCATAGCGCAACAACAAATGACCGTTTAGTTTAGTTTCTATATAAGGTTTAGTTCATGTAGTTTTAGTTTTGATTTAAGCCGTAGCGCTCACGCTTTTCGTTTCCGGTTTCTTTTTCACTTCCCCCTTGCCTGCGTTAGCTCGTTGCCTTACCGCTGTCGCATACACACGTACTCTGTGCGATACATTACAATAAAGGAAATCACATAGTAACAGCGCCTACTCTTTATATTGTGCCGACACTGGGCTACTCGCCTGAACGGAACGCAAGTTAACAGAGGTGGGAGTTGGAGTAGGGATGATTCTTTCGGCCACGCGCGCGCACGCTCGCGCGCACGCTCGCACACAAGCAACGCGCCGTAAATACGTGTGCACTCCAACTGGGCAAACGTTCTCGGCTGGCATCACTGGTTCGAAGCACAAAACGGATGGGATAACACACAGTATATGTATAGTATATTGTTGCGCTCGCGCGCCCGCGTGAAGACGGCCCTTTCGCGATCAGGCTGAAGCATGGCCCTTCTTTTGGCAGCGTGGGTCTCTTCACGCTATGGATTATCGATTTGGCTCCGGCGTGTGTTTTGCTGCTTTTAAGAAAGATCAAACAGCTTTGTACGAATTAGAAGAATTAAAAGATCCTGAGCTTTTAACTGACGTGTAATTCATTCACGGCGGACTCGAGAGTATAACGGGCACCAATCTCGCACGCGTCCGACTACAGCGGTTCATAGCCATAGACATATAAAAGATAGACTGCTTATGAGGCAGTGGAACCCTAGGTGGGGTATCCTGGGGGAAAAGGACAACATAAATTTATTTGGGTATCTGTCTTCCTCTAGTGCACGTGATCTCGCCCAGCTGTGACAAGAACAAGATTCTTACAGAATTCATTAAAAACACTGAAAATAACATTAATAGACTATCCACCCAGTGAGAACACTAAAGTCAAATCGACGTCGAATCGACGTCAATGGGGTCGAAACTGCGTCTCTACCGTCAGTTTTTGAAAATAATTAAAAGTCTCGGAACATTATTTTTTGTATTAAATTACTACGTTCAACGTTGTGAATACTTTTAACATCTTATTAGAGAGATTTGTCAAGTTTCAGTTGTTTGGTGGAAACGACGTCAAAACAACGTCGAAACAACGTACATAAAATCAAACCTGATAAGACTGAAATTAAACAAA
>NW_011965155.1:0-5780 GCF_000949405.1 Vollenhovia emeryi
AAAAACCAAAAATTTTTCGATTACTTATGAGTTTAGGCGAAGGATATACCTATAAGATTATAAAAAAGTGCAAAATTAAAAATTTGGTAGGCATTAATCAAAAAATTCAAATTTTCGATACTATCGAATTTTTTTATTAATGCCTACCAAATTTTTAATTTTGCACTTTTTTATAATCTTATAGGTATATCCTTCGCCTAAACTCATAAGTAATCGAAAAATTTTTGGTTTTTTTGTTTCAGACCGCTACAAAAAACGTGACGATGGCAGCCTTTTTCCACCTCGCGCAAAAGATGCCACATTGTGAAGCCTGTAACGCCGCCATTTTCTTTTGTAAAAAAAATTTTTTTTAGTACTTGACACCTATAATTAAAGTATGCCAAAAGTTGAAATTGATGCGATTATTTTATTACCTCTAAAAAAATTGTTCAAAAATCGCTTATTTTCGTGCTTCTACTTAGTTTTCTCCCCTTAAGGTTCAGTCAGTGATGGAGGTGTATGGAATAATACAGATTTTGCCGAAGCTTTAGAAAAAGGATTGGTCGATATACCTCCTCCAAAAAATTTGCCAAATACAAATATTATAACGCATTATGCTTTTGTTGGTGATGAAGCGATCCCTCTAAAATTATACATGTTACGTCCATATTCAAAAGACAATTTGACAGATGCACAACGTATTTTTAACTATCGTCTGAGTCGTGCAAGGCGAGTGATTGAAAACGCTTTTGGAATTTTAACAGCAAGATGGCAGATTCTTCTGAACACAATATGTCTTAATCCTGAAAATGCTACTGCTGTTGTCAAAGCTTTAGTATGTTTACACAATTTTATAATGATCATAGACGAAGAAATGAATAATGCGCCTAATACGCGATTGTACTGTCCTCCTAATTTTGTGGATAATATGGATAATGAAAATGGAGAGTGGCGTAACATAAGAAGAGATAATGTTGTTCTTGCCGATCTAACACGTTTGGGAAGCAATAATGCATCACGAAGAGCAACAGAACAACGCAATATTTTAAAAGACTATTTCCTCTCACCTATTGGAGAAGCACAGGCACCATGGCAGTATAATCGTGCCTTTCGAGGAATAAATATGGTAATTGTGCATAAAAGCGACTTCCTCTCCGATTCGCTTGATTTTTAAATATGTTGTTGGGGATGTCTTCCCGAGTCATTTCATATATATATATAAGGGCCGGACTCAAATAGTTTCGGAGATACAGGCTGAAAAAGGTTACAAATAATAATATATAGGTTTGTAATATTTCACGTATACCGAGATCCACCCCCAGTCCCCCACCCATCCTTGCATGCGGAGAGGTGCGGTAGTCCCTGTTTGTTTACGTTTCGGAGATACAGGCTGAAAAAGGATACAAATAATAATATACAGGTTTATAACATTCCACGCATACCGAGAGCCACCCCCACCCATCCCTGACGCAATGGCTGATATCTTTGACATTTCTAATAATAGTGATGAATAAATCATAATTAGACGTTTATTTATATATTTATTATTTGTATCCTTTCTCAACCTGTATTTTCGAAACTATTTGAGTCCGACCCTTATATACATATATATATATGAAATGACTCGGGAAGACATCCCCAACAACGGAACATACTGTCTCCTCGCATGTACTTCCGCCGTTGTACTGTTCCACATAGGTTTGCAACTTTCCACGTGAAGCGAGATCCACTCCACACTTCTGACATAGGGTGGGTAGGGTTATTTTTAACGAGGTGAAGCCCCCCCGAAGGGGGGGCGGAACATACTGTCTCCACGCATACATTTTTCTACCTACATATAAGTCACTCCCCTCCACCATATAGATGGAAAAATGTATGCGTGAAGACAGTGTGTTCCGCCCCCCCTTCGGGGGGGCTCCACTTCGTTAAAAATAACCCTACCCACCCTATGTCAGTGGTGTGGAGTGGATCTCGCTTCACGTGGAAACCCATGTGGAACAGTACAACAGCGGAAGTACATGCGTGGAGACAGTATGTTCCGCCCCCCCTTCGGGGGGGCCCAACTTCGTTAAAAATAACCCTACCCACCCTATGTCAGAGGTGTGAAGTGGATCTCGCTTCACGTGGAAAGTTGCAAACCCATGTGGAACAGTACAACGGCGGAAGTACGAGTTAGGAAATATATTTATTATTTGTATCCTTTCTCAGCCTGTATCTCCGAAACTATTTGAGTCCGGCCCTTATATATTGTATATATGAAATGACTCGGGAAGACATCCCCAACAACATATTTAAAAATCAAGCGAATCGGAGAGGAAGTCGCTTTTATGCACAATTACCATAAATATTAATTTGCCAGAATAATATGTACTTTATGAAGGAATAAACTATTATTGTGTGCAGTGTACATTTATAATATTATATACTTTATTGCGTCATTTATTTCATACAATACAATATGCAATATTAAACTTAAAAATATTTTAAATAATTAACTTCAAAACATTTAACATTTAACATTTAACCTATTTTACATTATCAACTTCAGATATTAATGGCCGCTTGCCTTTTCGATATACATATATTACTAATGCGCAACACGTCTATCATGAATGATAATTTAGAATCTTCAGGAATAAATTGCAATGCAACTTTGAAGATGTCCGACTCAGCTTCTTTTTCTTTATTTTGAGAAAGCTCTGACATGCAATCTGTTCGCGATAATTTTAGAGGCACCGGAAGCCGCTCAGCGTTAAGCGTAGAGAGTGCGCAGAGCGTTTAAGAAAACGCTCCGTCTTCGCGCGCGGTTTCGGACGAGCACAAAATAAAGAGAGAAACGCGAGGGTTACATAGAACTCGATCTTTATTTAAACAAGTCACGGTCGGCACACAAATAAAGAAGGGTCTAACCGATGCGGCAAGGTGACCGTTCCTTACGATGGAAGGCACGCGAAACGGAAATCTTCGGAGTCCGTATGATGCTGCAAATTAACGGCGCGGCGGAGATCTTGCCGAGCGTCGATTTAGACGCCCGAACGGATCGGACGATCTTGAGCGCGGTCGACAGTAGAATGCGAAGCAGCCGGACTTACGCGATCACCGGAGCGCGCATCGGAAGACCGGACACTCGGCGGAGGAATAATTGCTTTCGGAGCAGTTATCGCGCCGGGGCCTCAAGGAGGAACCGGCGTGGCACGGCACGAACCGTTTTCTTTATCACAACGGACACTCACGGTAGTGAGCGATGCAGACTTTTACCGGGCACGAGAGCCGGGCGAATGGGCACTCGCGTTCGTGGAGCAGAAGTACTCTCGGATCGTGCGATGGTGTTCACTCTTCGGATCCGCGTACGAGACTCTCCTTTGTGACGAGCGATTTTCACGATCGTTAGAAACGGGAAGAGTTCTGATTGGTGGAACAGACATCGCGCGACCGGGTCGCCGAATCGGGTAAAGACGCGAAAATGTACCAGAGCGCGATCAGCTGTGGATCACGTGTGCCCGCTCGCCCTCGGGAGCTCTCGAAGGAAAACATCGCGGCGCGACTCGTCGCGAACGCGCTCCGACGGAGAGCGACACTAGGCCCAACATCGGGCCAAAATTTTAATACACGCTTCTGATTTTAAACACAATCATTGGCTATCTTCGCAAAGGTGTTAACATTATTTGTTAGTAAGTCCATTGATTCATTCTTCTTCTTCTTAGAATTTTTATACAATACATATCATTGGGAGGTACTTTGTTCTCACGTTTCAATGTCACCTTTTGCCTGATACATGACAGCGAAGTGTCATGTTCCGTATCTCTTGTCACTAGAGTTACAGAGAAAAGAAGCTCAGATATAATGAATAGAAATGTATTACTTGAATTAAAATGAATTGGAAAAAAGTGTTTTTTTATTTATACTCGTTAACATTTTCTCATTGGCATTTTTTTCTGAAGATTCCACTATTCGGTCTTCGTCAATCACAATGTCTGAATCGCTGATATCATATGTATCAATTGACTGAAGTGCTTCTTTCACCATGTCTATATTTATAGGAGTTATTAATTGGGAAACACTACTTGTCATTTCATCATTTTTATTGACTGTACTCGTGCTCAACTCCTTCGTGATATATGATATTTTATTCTCTTTTTCCTTGTCACATTCAAATAAATTCGGCACAGTACATGATTTTGATGATGTCATATTCGAGTAAGTTCTAATTAAAATTTAAAAAATTATTTTTAAAATTATTTTTATTATTTTTACGATTCGTTACTTTTCGAGTAACTGTAACTGTAACGCGTTACTTTTCAGAATTGGTAACTTGTAACTGTAACTAGTTACATTGTTAGCGAAAAAACTGTAATTGTAACTTATAATTACTTTTATAAAGTAACTTTCCCAAACTTGAATATTTCTTATGTGATATTTTATATACATTTTCCAATTCTTCCGTTTTTTCTCTCTGCGTATGTGTGTATACCTACACTTTAAAGAAACAGAGAGAAAAACAAACTTACTTTCTTGGCTCAATATGATCTACTAAGAAGAGCAGATCTGAATAATAATCCCATGTGGGTTTATATTGAATACTACAATCTGTAGCACCAGCTCCGGACTTGGGTTGCGTACTTATAATCTCCCTCCTTTTTCTTTACAAAAAATATCTTTCAAAGATTTAAATTTCCTTGCTGCTTCTTCTTCTGAATAAAAAAACGCAACATGAAATAAATTACTGTTAAAATTAAGATCACACCGGGATTAACAACCTAAGATTAAGTTCTAGCAATGCCTTTGAAGCTCTACGTCTCGAAATAAAATAAATTCAAATTAATACAATAAATATTTATTATAAAATATTATAAATTTTCTTACCAGGACAAGGAGGACGAAAAGTTTTCCCCAACTCTATCCATGCCAAATTTTTTTGGTCTGGGTTTTTATATATTTTGGCACTTTTGGCGTACAAACCAGGATTTTTTTTAACTTTATAAATTAAATCCCGCGTTGCCGCGGAATCCCAATTATATACCATTTAAAAAAAAACTTAATTTCTCGCCTCGATGAGATCCTACGATATACGAGAATATTTGACAGTTGCCGCGATATGAGAAGATATGTTCTGATTGGCTGGTCGCTTCGACGCAGGACGCGAAAGTTGAAATTCGCCCAACTTCTGTGCGTCCTGCGTATTGAAGCCTGCGGCTTGTTGCGGCCGGAAATACGTCACGCTGCGTCTAATCTTGCGACTTGCGACCCGCGTCCTGCGTCTTATGTAGATAGACCTTTATGTCGATCTCGAGACCGTTTGAAGAAACGGTCTCGCGACCAACTTTTACCGAAACGGACAGGAATAGCCCGAGATATAATTCGCGCGTGCCTGCGCTTCGAGCGCGGAATCGCGCGATGCAGCGGCCACTGGGACGCTCGGCCCTCGTCGAGCATCCGCTCCTCCCTCATTCCCGAACACGTGTCTTTTCCGCCTTTCCGCGTCCCCGCGCATCTTTTCCGCGTCTCCGCGCGTCTTTTCCGCGTTTCCGCGTCGCCGCGCGTCTTTTCAGCGTTTCCGCATCCCCGCGCGTCTTTTCCGCGTTTCCACATCCCCGCGCGTCTTTTCCGCGTTTCCGCGTTCCCGCGCGTCTTTTCGGCGTTTCCGCGTTCCCGCGCGTCTTTTCCGCGTTTCCGCCTCCCCGCGCGTCTTTTCCGCGTTTCCCATCCCCGCGCGTCTTTTCTGCGTTTCGCGTCCCCGGGCATCTTTTCCGCATCTCCGCACGTCTTTCCCGCGTTTCCGTGTCTCTGCGCGTCTTTTCCGC
>NW_011965156.1:0-5783 GCF_000949405.1 Vollenhovia emeryi
GGAGGTAACTGATCGGAAAAGGATTGTGGGTTAAGGGGGTAGTACACTCTGGCGGCCGAAAATGAGGGTCAATTTCAGGATTTTTTATTTGTGACAAAGTGGTAGGCCAATCAGGTTCATGGTGTATATTACGATAATACGATATTGAAGTACATGTTTAGGTGCATTTACAGTATTTTTTATTTGGAAAAATTTTAAGAAATGTAGGAGTTATGAGTCATCTCGCAGAGCCCTCGCGCGCGCGCGCTCGACTACGGTGTACGTAGTAGCTCCTGTACGGCGTGCCTGAAATAAAAAACGCAAAAAGGGGATTAAATTTAAATGTATTCCCCACAAGTTGACGTTCGAAAATTGTAAAAATGTTAAAAATTGTGAAAGTTATAGCACTTAACAAAAAGAAGTTCATTTTGTACCGAAAAAAACCAACGGTTTTTTATTGTTATTAACACATGGTTCATCGGGGGACAAAAAACTCTACGTCAGCATGAGCATTGTGCTGTTATATACATAGATGTAAGCCAAAGGCCAAGACAGCCGGAATAAAAGTACGTTCGGAATCACGTACACCGTTTAAAAAAAAAAGCGTTTTGAGATAAGCGCGTTTAAAGTTTTGGCAACTGTTTTCTATGAGATAAAGTGATAATTATTTCATCATACCATTATTCTGCTGTTCCTGCACCATATTGCAGCCCTTCTGCATCGGCTAAAACGTCCTCTGCAGCCAATCTCTCAAGTCTATGAGCAGATCTTGCCTCTCGCGTGCTTTCCTGCGCTCGAAGATCGGCAGCATTGACGCGATGTTGATCAGCATACATGCACCACTGATGTGCTTTGTCGCCAATTTTTAAATTCAACATCTGCATAACATTTAGATATGCCATTGCTCCCTCGTTGAATGTACTGCAGGCAATATATGCTGCTATTTCGACGACCTCAGCATCCTCGGATGATATTTTTGGCGCGATTTTCCATATGACGGAGTTTACACTTTCATTAGAATTTTGATTGTAGCCTCCCAGGCATCGATTTAGTAAATCGTCCGTGCTGAGTGCTTCATACACTGGTAAAATTGCATCTCGAACATCTTGAGGAAGTGCTGGCTTGTGGTGATATTCGTTTAATTTTCCTTCTGCGCATGCCTTTTGAAATGTACACCAAGAATCGGCTCCTGTAGGACAATAATTGTGTTGTGGATTCTCGTCCGTTGAAATTTTATGGTAAAACGTTGCCCAGATCGCTTTTTTCATATCCTCAAGAGAATTGCAGTGTCTTCGAATTGCAAGACCATAATAAACTGTCAATTCGTCGATCAATTTTCCTGTTAATTTTCCTCGCCCTCCAAGGCCTTTATTTGCTTTTTTAACGTTGCGAAGTCGAGTACCCATACGTTTCTGGACGTGGCCAATACATTCTTTTTTCTGTACAAGTACATTATCACCATATGGTTTCGATTTCAAGACTCCAGCGAAAGTTTTGCTATCTCCATCTCCAACGTAAAACAAGTATTTTATTCCATGAACCACGAAAGATCGTCGAAAAATATCCACGATAGCATCAACTTCCATCTTCCCTGCAGATCCTGTATGATTGGCAAAACATTCAGCATCGTGCGTTTCCTTCCACTGTGCATAGCTTTCGGTGTCCTTTTGTTTTTCCCAGTAAACGCAAGCCTTACAGTAAGATGATTTTATCTCAACATCGAGTGCTTTTTTGGAATAATGGCCGATTACAGTACAGACGCCATACAATGATGAAAAGCCTCGTTTTTTCCATGTTCCGTCTCCAGACACAATTAGACCATTTGGTTGTTCACAATTTTCCGCTTGCGATGTTAGCATTTTTCTTCTTCTCCTGCCTTCTTTCGTATATTTTCCCATACAGCTTTCGCTGCACAGGAAATATTTTTTTGCACATATACGTATGAGTTACCAAAAACTGGTCTCGGCAAATCCATTATACCACAAAACTTTTCTATTCCCGCTAATCCTTGTCCAAGTAATCTCATAGCAAAAGTAATGCGCCTGTTAATATCGTAAGCATGACCATCGATAAGCGGACTGGATAATACTCCTCGCGGTTCACACGCATTACACGTTATTAGTATTTTAAAACCGAGTCCACGAATACTTGACTCCAAAAATTCCACTTTGCCTCCACAAGTTGAGCACTTCACATGGTCACTAATTGCAGAGAAGACTGCTACAAAGTTTATAATTCTATAGCCGAATTTTGCGTCAATTTCTACATCCTTCACCCGATCTTGTAATTTTTTCGCTGATGTACTGGTACTGGCTGTCTCTTGCTCCTTCTCAGATGCATTCAAAGGACGTTTCCTTTTTTTCAGTCTACAAGCTCTTCCCTCAGTATTTCTGGAACCTTTGCAACTTGCACTTGCTCTCTTCGGTATTTTATTTTCGTTAGACTCACGCGATGTATACTGTCAAACGGACTGTGAAATGCTAGTTCCCTTCTGGCATTGAAAAAATATATACAAGAAATGGACACAGAATATACACATAGAAATATACCATAGAATATACAATACGAACGAGAGAAGGGTCTGCAGCAGGTATAATTCTCGTAAATATCGAGCGGCGGCGCCTCAGACCGGTTTGGCGGCCGACACTACTTCGCTCCAATGGCTATAACTTCGTCACTTTTTGGAATTTTGCAATCGGCAAGGGTTTAAAATACACGTAAAGAATAACACTTTCAAAATATGCAATAAAAAAATCGATTTTTCGAAATTTCCAGAGTGTACTACCCCCTTAAGGAAAGTCTCGTGTGATGTTGTGTCTGTCGATTTGAACGGATTGAAGAAAAAAATGAAACCATTATTTTTATCGCTCTCATCTTCAAGGTTAATGTTCGGAGGGTTTTTATGTGTCTTTGGACGGTTCGTGCCGTAATAGTGCACGGGTTGAATCCGTTTTATATTTTCCTTTGTGTTTTTTTGTAGCAGCCTTGAAATTTTCTTATCGAGAATATCGCGTTTTGAGATGGAAAAGTAATGTAACGATCTATTTTGTCTATAGAAGAAAGAATTGCAAATATCGTGAGGTAGGTGATGTGAGATGTTGCGTGCCAGACGAAAGATCTCAGTTCTGGAGTGATTGATTTGTCTACAAGTGTCATTTAGTTCTAACCTTAGCAATTTTATGGCAAAACTGTTTATGTTGTGATTAAACTTGGCTATAAATTTCGGATGATGAAGTTCAAGTTTGAATTTATAAATACGGTGAAGATGTGTCGGAACAATGTTATGAGTTATACAAAATCGTAAAAATTTTTCTTTTAGTGTGTTTCTAATGTAGATCTTATTAAATCTGATCCAGTCCTTCAGTAAAATAGTGGCGTACGGGCCAAATGTGAGAGCGACGAAGTTGAAAAAGGAAAGAATATTGATATTAGTATGGTAACGCATTGTTTCAGCCTGCGTATATTCAAATTAAAAAGACTCGTGACAATGATCAAGAAATTAATGAGCAGCGGCGGGTGCGAGTCTAGCGCTGTTAGTGGTGCGCAAAATTAAATAAACTTACATCAAAGAATTAAAAATATCATATATATTGTCACGCGTTTTCTTATATTCGCCGCGCGCGACGAAGAAAGAGGCGGCTTCGGCGGCCGCTACGCGGCCGTCGCCGTCCCAGGCTGCTCGCCGGAACGGACAAAGCGAAGGCCCAAGAACGAAGGCAAAGCTGCGCGCCAGATGCGCTCGCGGGCGGCGTCGAATTTATACCGCGAGACGACTCCACGTATGGGAACAGCGGCGTCGATCCGCATGACGCGCGCCGTGAATCCGCCTCCTCGACGCGACAAGGGCCGGCTGCTCTTTACCGTCGGCAGAGTGGCAGGATCCCGTAATTTCGGGCCGGCGGGAACGGGACGTCGGGACGGGACGCGACACACGCACGCTTAGACTAACACACCAAAAGAATCTCGACACGGGTTCTGAGAGTAACATAGGCGGTTTAATGTTTCGGATACAAAAAGAATAGGCAAGGGGCCTCCGCTGAGGCGAATTCGCTATCCGTCGGTCTCTCGAGCCTCCCCGCGGGAGGCTGCTCACGCCCGCGACACGGGATTCGCGGCCGACACCCGGCGTGCCGGTCCGCCGCGAAAGAATTCCCCGGTGCAGGCCAAAAGGCGCCCGCTCGAACAACGGCGCACGGGGCGCCCGTTCTACGCTCCCCTCCGAGGTCGCAGTACCCGATACCCGCCCGCTACGGTCGCCCGATAAGCCCACGGCCGTTCCCCGGGAGCCCCCGCGCTTGGCACCGCCGATCCGCTCGCGACACGAAATGGCCGGCGCCGACTCCCTCTTGGAGCGGGCGCCCGATAGCCCGAAACACTAAAACGAACGCGGCGCGATGCCAGAGCGCGAGCTAACCCCCTCGGAAGCACGCGGCTTTTACAATAGACTTTCCCTCGAGGGCCACCTCACCGGTACTCTCCCTGGATCCCACGTCACGGTCCCGGTCGGCACTTGGCTCCTCGGTCCCTCGTCACGGCCTCGGCACGGAACGTGGCTGGCACACGGGCCTCCTTCTCGGTTCGCGCGAGGAGAGTCGGTCCGACAAGTATGAGGATCCGCGAACGAAAGCGGAAGATCCTGCGCGAGCGGGTCGATCACCCGATCGCTCGTTACGATCGCGAAAAGGGGCTGCGCGGGATAGTGGCGCCGCGGATCCGCCAATTAGGGGGCCGCTCACCCGGCGTGTCGCCGGGTCCGCAGGGGCGCTATCGCTGTCCGCGCGCTTCCGGGCACGAAATTCGCCCCGCGCGGCTTGCAGGGCCGGGGCGGTCGATCCTGGGCCCGCTCTCCGGCGCGTTGGCCCTCCGGTCTCGCCGGTCCCCCGGGGAACCGCCTCCGCCCGTGCTCGCCCCTTGGCCGGCAGCCCTGTTGGCGCCTCGTCCCTGGCCCCTCGGGTGCGGCTCCGCGTTCTCGGGCCCCAGATCCCAGGGCGGCTCGGCTCCTCGGCGTTCACCGCCCGTCGGCGCCTCTCGCCCTCTCCCCTCGACTCGCTCCTCTCGCCGTTTTGGCCCCCTTGGCTTCCTCGCGGCCACCGCCCGCTGGCCTCCTCGCGCTCTCGCCCCTCAGTTCTCTCTCTCTCTCGCCGTCTCTCGGCCACGCCGTCCGTTGGTCCCCTCGCTGGTCCGGTTGGCTCAGTGACGCTCGATGGGCGCGTTACAAAAATAAAAAAATTCTCGGGTAAGCGGGCAAGTCAAAAAAAGGTGTGGTTGCGACCCCGGGAGGTTTCCCTACGGCCTCGCGCGGATCCTCTTTTCCCGGGCGGACCGACACCGCGCCTTGGGACGGCAGCGGGGAGCTGGCACGCGGCAGCTAATCCGCACGTCACAGCGTCTATATGTTTTCTTTCGCTTTTATATGATCTTATATGAATTAACGCTATTCTTTATGATTTAATGCTATTATACATTATTTAATACCATTTTATTTGATTTGATACAATTTCTCTTTATGATTTGACATTTTATTAGATTTAATACCATTCTCTTGATTCTATATGATTTTATATAATTTAATATCATTTTGTATGCTTTAATACGGTTCTATATGATTGAATACGATTTTATATGATTTAATACTGCTTTATATGATTTCATATGACTTTATATGATTTAGTTTGATTTTATATGATTTAGTTTGATTTTATATGATTTATTACGATTTTATATGACTATATATGATTTTCATATGATTTAATACTACCTTATACGATTTAATTCTTTTATGTATATGATTTAATGCGATCCTA
>NW_011965157.1:0-5785 GCF_000949405.1 Vollenhovia emeryi
CTTACATTCGCCAGTAGGTTGGGCTAATACGGCGATTTTTAAAATTTCGTATCTCGATAACTATTCGTCCAAGCGCAAAATAGTACAATACTTTTCTGTTTGTCTTAGTCCCCTCTACCTTCCCATGACCGGAAGTCAAAGTCTTGCGTAGCACCCTGTATATATATAAGACTAGCTTCTCTTCTATAATTAGCTTTATTTTTTTATACACGTCTCTCAATAAACACAAAGTAACAGTAACATAACTGTTAGTTGATTCCACTCAACAATAAGTTGGGAAATTACAACTAACAGTTATGTTACTGTTGCTGTGTGTTTGCTGGGAACAGTGAACTCTATACATACTGGAATGAGTGATCTATTGTTCTGGCTGTTGCCGAGAGAGAGGTGCGTTTGGGTGAATCCTTGGCTGCGTTCGGGGAGACGCTATTAGCGCTGAAAACGTCAGTCTATCTTCGTCACTCACTGTACGTCGAACAAAGATAGAAGACGCTTTTAGCGCTGAAAGCGCGCTCCCCGAACGCACCTCTTGTCTCCTTCTAGTACTACCTGATTGGATAGTCGCACATAAATGACGAGAAGAAGGGCGTCATTTATATGCGATTATCCAATCAGGTAGTACTAGAAGGAGACAAGGATTCACCCAACGCACCTCTCTCTCGGCAACAGCCAGAACTAGAGATCACTCATTCCAGTATGTATAGAGTTCACTGGCTGGGAATGTTGGGCTTACTGTCAATATGTCACCTAACCTAACCCAAGAAGGAGGGCTCTCGACCCACACGTACGTTACGATGTACTTGTGAGTGTGCGATCCGCTCGAATAATGTTCAGAGGATTGTTGAGCGTATCAAAAACGGCGGATCGTCCGTGATTGGTCGACGAGTTGATACGCCCGATACGCGCGTATCGCGATACGCGCCATGGGACGGCACCCTCACTGGAACGCGCGCTAGAGCCGAGCCGTGTGTACCGAGAGAGAGCATCGTCGAGTGGCGTTTGTCATTGGCCTTGTTTACACCGATCGTTTGATACGCGTATGAGGTACTATATTCGTACTAAATTGATTTAGTCCAGCGGTGTAAACGATAGCGTACTGAACTGGTACGATACGCTTGCAAAAGCAGTATCGTACCAATTTAGTATGCGTATCAAGTAATTTTGTGTCGGTGTAAACCGTAGCGCATTAAATAATAATTATCGAAGGAACGTTACGGTTAGGTGAGATGAGGTTTTCTTCGAAAATCTTGACTTATTTTTAAAAGTCCGACTAAGCTTGTAAATAAACAACTGATAATATTTTCCGAATCCATCGCAATCTGAGGATCACCGATTTTCCAACCAAATTAAATATAATACGTTTCTGTATCAAACCTAACCTTAATGTACTTTTTTGCACACTTAATACACATGGTGTAAACGCAGTCGAATTTAACATTTGGTACTCATCATTTTGGTTCACGTATCAAATAATTTTACGGTGTAAACAAAGCCATTGTCTGGCTTATAGGGTGGTCGAGAGTGGGGACGGAAAGGTACAGTCCGATCGAGAAATTAGCTCGTTGTCAGAGGTTACACGATCTCGCGCAGTTGTGCTGCGCTTCGAGATAACTTTTGGTTCGAACTGTACTAGACAATGACAGACACCACTCGACGATGCTCTCTCTCGGTACACACGGCTCGGCTCTAGCGCGCGTTCCAGTTAGTATATATTTCAGTGGCCTGAGCTGACCGCCATATTGGCGTCATTTCGAGCACGCTTTAAGCCTATCACACAATATATAGGAAAGCACAGGCAATAGGAATAGGAAATAGGAATAGGGAATAGAAATCTATGTAATGCCAAGACACAATGACTGCTTTTCCACCGAGGGTCAGAGTCGAGCTAGAGTCGGGTCAGAGTCGGGTTGGGGTGAGCGTTTTTGCGGTGGAAACATTGGGGTTAGGTGTTTCCACCGCAAAAACGCTCACCCCAACCCGACTCTGGGGAGCGATCGCGTGCACGATCGAATTCGATCGGTCGACTTCTCATACGTCTCTACTCTACAGGTTTCATGGTTCATGCTTATTTATTATAGGATAGTTTCCCTCAGACCATAGATTGATCATGTACGAAGAGTGGTATCGGATGGCATATTCCTTCTCGAATTCGAATTCGATCGGTGCACGCGATCGCTCCCCTGACCCGACTCTAGCCCGACTCTGACCCTCGGTGGAACAGCAGTCAATGATTCGTTGGCAATAGGCGTGCTGTCCAATCATCTGCATTTTAAAACCACGTGTCTGTCCCAGTCTCCACTGTGATTGGTCAGGTAGGTCAGGCACAGGGAATAGGGAACAGAAATCCAACGCGTCGGATATTCTGTTCCTATTGCCTATTCCATATTCCATTGTGCGTCGATGACGGTTTCTGGTAAGTTGGAATTTAGTTATTTCTGTTGCCTGTGTTATTCCCTATTCCTATTGCCTGTGCTTTCCTATTGTGTGAAGCCTATGACACAATGTCAGGCAACAGGCAACAGGAACAGGGAATAGAATTTCTGACGCGTTGGATTGGTTGGAAGAAAATTTTCGACGAATCCAACGCGTCAAAAATTCTATTCCCTGTTCCTATTGCCTGTTGCCTGGCATTGTGTGATAGGCTTGATAGGCTTTATTCCACGAGTGTCCCGACCTGTGTATAAGGCTGGTATTACATTCGTCGTACGACAAAGTTTTTAAGCGTATTGATTGGCTGAAGGATAGTAAAATTCTCGAGTATCTAGAAACTTACTATTCAGCGGCCAATCGACACGCTTGAAAAATTTGTCGTACGACAAATGTAATAGTACCCTTAAGCTGCCTTTTCACCTTGCGTCTGGAAGCCAGATCCGTTTGGCCGGTTACCCCCACTCCGTGATACGTTTTCGTTTTGATCACAACTGCATATAGTTGTGACTTATTATTAGTGCTTGCATAAATAATTGTGTACTGCGCTCGATCAAGAAAAAATACTATTGGGGACATACTTCTTTTTTTTCGTACAGCATTGCAATAGGTTATGTACGCAAATGTGCCATAGACGCATACTTTTTCAGCAATTCGGCAATCAGTAAATAATTAATGAATTGATATTAATAATAAAGATATAAACTTCCCTCATTGCCGTTGCCAAATGAACTCAATTTTATTTTCGTGTTGTCACTTTGTCACGTAGCGAATTTCAGCTAGAGTTCGACCATTCCGAACTTCTGGCGTCCAAACGCCAGGAGCAAGCCAGGCGGAGAATCTGCGCTCGGAGTGGGGGTAACCGGCCAAACGGATCTGGCTTCCAGACGCAAGGTGAAAAGGCAGCTTTAAGGTGCCTTTTCATACGCAGCATGCAGCAGCAGCAAATTAGTCACGTGATCCAAATTCACTAAAGCATATTTGCTGCTCATGAAAAAGGAATAGCTGCAGCAGCACTGGCCGGCTAGATCGCGTGTCTGCTGCTTTGCTGTTCGTTCAATTGAACTTCACAGCGATGAAGCAAAATATGGTGAAATTTATTTTGCAGCATCTAGTAACAATTCTTCAACCAATGGTACCTTTAAGGTACCTTTAAGGTACCATTTCATGCGCAGCATACTGCCGCAGCAACTCGCTGCTATTGGTTGAAGAATTGTTACTAGATGCTGCAAAATAAATTTCACCATATTTTGCTTCATCGCTGTGAAGTTCAATTGAACCTTTGACTATAGAAACCTGGACTGCTAGTTACGAAATTTAAAGTCACTAGATTATAAAGTACCGCAATTCATAAGATACATGGGAGTCAAAATGGCGGCGAAAAGTGTAGATAGTGTATAGGTCGTGTAAGTCATTTGCGCTTAAAGTGCAGCGAAGCCTTTCCAACTGTACCATCTGTGTAGCGCGTAGTGCATAGGCGATTGAAATTGTAACGTCCCAAATCCTAACCTCTAATGTTGAATTCGTCACGCGAGGAGTATAACCGTAGCAGCATTGATTATCTTATATTTTCCAACCGGTTTTACACAAAGACCGTGTTCTTGTCTAACCTTCTATTGTACGTAAAAGTGACTTTAATTGTACGGAATCTTGCAAAATGCCAGGTTGCTGTGTAAACAATTGTAATAATCGCAGTGAAAGAGGGTTCAGATTATTTCGAGTACCAAACGGAAAGAATACTGAGAAAAGACAAGAATGGCTTAAATTAATAGGAAGAAACACATTGCCAGAAAGGGCTGATATCTGTGAGGTATAATTATATAATTAATGAATTATAATATTCTTGAATTATGTATTCTTTGTACAAATTACAATAATTATTAAATTAATTTTACAGGTGCATTTCAGTGAAGATCAATTCGAGAAGAATAGAGCAGATGGAAAAAAATTGCTTCGTCCATTTGCCAAACCCAATTTTAAGCTTGCAGTATCTTATTCTCGAATAGATGTGTACAAAGAAAATATTAATTTTTTGCGAGATTTTATGGAAATTGTCCGAGGAATTACGGTCGGAAACGGAGCATGGAAACCATTTCAAAGCGGATTATTACTTTGCACACAAACTGCTTTAGATGTACAAGCTGAATATTTAGAAAAACATAATTTTCAGTTTTTATTGTTAGGAAGATGTACACAAGATGCATTGGAAAATCTATTTTCGCAAATTCGAAGTAGAAAATCTGTACCCGACGCACGTAAGTTTAAACAGACGTTTAGATTAATTTGTTTGTCACAATTCCAAGCCAATATAAATCGAGGAAATTATTCTGTTAGTAACTCTCAAGACCTTATTAATTATTGCGACAAAATTAAGCACTTTGATTCCAAAAATACTTCCATAGAAGAGAGAAGCCTTCAGAACAATGAAGACTTATGGGATGTAAATATTTATCAATCATTACTTGGAGACGAATCCGATTTAAATGATACAATACAAGCTGCGTTGTATCATTTAATAGGTGCTTTGCTATTTAAAATTAAAAAAACTTTCTACATTGTAATAATTGTTTTAATATCCTGACTAGAAATGATTCTAACAACAATTGTGCTAAGTATGATAATCTTTGTCTCTATTCTAAATTAAGAGAATATAAAGAAAATATTTTGATATTTCCGAATATAGATGTATATAATGTTATCTATAAATGCGAATTATTATTTCGCAAAAATGAAACTAACTTACTTAGTAATAAATTAAAAGTTAATGATTTTATAAATACGTTTTTAGACGAACATCCTGTAAGTTTCATTCCTTCAGTCACAATATCGGTTATAAACTAATAAAAAACTTTGTTATTACAAGAATTCATTTTTCATTAAAAAAGACAAGCAATGATCTTAAAAAAGCGGATAATTATAGCAGCAGAAGTGTTGCGATGAAAATGTCTGTAGCCAATAAAAAGTGTAAATAAAAATACTTTTTTATATAATTTATGGTTTTATATTCTTCTGCTACAAAATTCCTACAAAAAATTGGATTATAATACATTTTATACCATTGAAATTGCCGCGTAGCGTGGAGTCAAAATGGCGGCTTTTTCTCCCTAAATGCGGTACTTTGTAATCTAGTGACTTTAACGAAATTAATATGTAATGAACATAGGAACAACAGCGCCACCATGGTCCTTACTCAAGAACTAAAATATCATGACGCCATACAACAGATTGCCAGAGTCAGGCCATGGTCAAGCTGCCGCTGCAAACGCTTCGAAGCGTTTCTCCTCTCTTTCTATCTTTACTAAAAGAAAAGAGAAGAAGAATACTCCGTAACATTTGAAGCGACAGCTTGACCGCAGCC
>NW_011965158.1:0-5788 GCF_000949405.1 Vollenhovia emeryi
CCACAGGACGTCCTGTGCTATCTGGGGGGCCTTACTAGACATTTTTTGGCATTAGGTCTTGCTGGGGCATTATAAAGATAAAAAAGATAAAATAAGATAATAAGATAAAGTAATGCCCACTGTGCAAGATTTTGGTCGGTTTTCGCCTTGACTCAAGTACGTGAACAAACGTCGTGTGTCGACGCGAGTCCGCTGATATTTTTGCCGAAAGGCAGACAATTTTTGAAATTTACTCGGGCCATACTCGAAATTGCACCGTGCGTTTATGTAGCGCGTTTAGCATCCGCTTTCCGCAAAAACTGAATTTTCAATCAGAGTATCGTGGAAAATCGCGTTTCCCAGTTTTCGCCATGTTTGATATCTAATGTGTCGCATGCGTTGCGCACCGTAAAATTTTACGCCCGTGAAAGAGCATCGTGGTAGTACGTAAATTCTAGCAGTGCACAACAAAACAGTCAATTTTTACGAGCAGTTTCACGAAGCTTTTCGGCGCTACGACGATCCAATCTTTCTCCCCCGTTTCCCCTTTCTCTCCTTCGTCTCCTCTTCCTTTTGCTTTCGCTATTCTTCGTTGTACGTAAAGTACAGTTAGGTTTCGTCACAACCGATCTCTGTTTGCACTTCGTGAGTTTCCACCAGAATGATCTCGGTTTTAACATTCTCGCTGTAGATTAGGCACGGTCTCGCCTGCCCCCCTTCCCTCTGTCCCTCCTTCCAACATTTTTGAATTCACTCGGCGAATATAGAATTTTCGGTAGCTTTTACTCGCCGCGTCGAATAAACGATCTCGCTCGCGCAAGACCCTTTATTAGATTAGCAAACGAAGTGCCGTAGAATTATTCATCGCGGTTTCTTTCTCCGTTGGAGAATACTCGAAGCACTCGAAATTTTATACTAAATATTATGTTTTTCCACTTTTCCCTGTGAAACACAAGGTTTTCACATACAGACATAATTGACACAATCTATTTCAAAGAGAATTTTATTCTAAAAATGTAAAAAAAATTGTTTTACTCCAGTAACCTTTTTTTTATATATAGTTCAACTTTTTATATAAACTCATCGCTTGTTGGTATAAAGGGGATTCTATTACAGTTATTAATAGAAGAACAATAATGGAATGGAGTGATAGATCGAATGGAATTTTTTATTTAGTCGAATTAATGTTGTCGAATACGCTTTTAGTATTGCCGAAAAATGTAGATCTCTCAGAAATGTTCTTCGGAACTTAAGGGGATGCTGGAGGGGATTCTGCACTTTCGCACCTTTCTAACCTAGAAACTATCTGTTCGCGGAAACACTTGTGTAATATACAAATTAAATGACTTACGTGTACAGATCGAAAGCAGCTTGCTATTCCGACTAAATGAAAGAACAATATGGCATCACTGAAACTAAGTTTGTAAGTCTAATAAGAAATAATAGTGAGCAACACACACATACAGTACATGTGGTATGTGCGTTGCTCACTATTAATTTTTATTAGACTTACAAACTTAGTTTCAGTGATGCCATATTGTTCTTTAATTTAGCCGGAATAGCAAGCTGCGTGAGCCATTTAATTTGTATATTACATAAATGTTTCCACGAAACAGACAGTTTTAAGTGCAAAAGGTGCAAAAGTGCAGAATCACTCCAGCATCCCCTTAACTAATTTAATCGTTTGACAGAGAGATCGATTGATCGCTGTTCGCACGGGTCGACGAAAATTCTCCCACGCCAGTTTATTCGCGACATACAATGTTAATTGATTCTTATTCCGTAATGAAGTATCGTTTCGATTGTTGGACCACCCTAAAGGCCATTCACGAGCGATATGCGCGCGCGTTGTCGCACGTTTCGCACAACGGGAAACGCCATTTGCATACTGCTGCAGCTTTGTGAGAGAACGCACGTCGGTGTGCCCGGTCGAAGCTTGTGGAGCTTGCAGGGCTCGCTGGGCTCGTAGGGCCGCAGGCAGCTAAAAGAGGCAAATACAATGTTCTCGAATACCGAAAATCTCTCGCATTACAAAGCTATCGTGCGGACGCGGGTTATTTGTTCCTAGAAAGTTCCAATCTGAATACCGGCCCGGTCAGATTTACGGTTCTTCAACCGAGGAAAACTAAAAAAAAAAACTTAAAAAAGGATATAGCTCTAACGTGTTCATGAATCTCACTCTGCGGACACTGAAACATCTCGCTAACGCGACGCGCGACGCAAATTTCGCAATTTCCTTCGTAATTCCACGTGAAATTCCACGATGATTCCCATCCCGCAACGAAGAATTTAATAATGAAGTCCGTAACCGAGTGAAAACATTTACATTTACAATAAACACGCGTAACAACCTGTTTTACAAAGCTTTGTTCGGCGCGGAACGACGTTAAGCGTAAGTCGATTATAACGGAATCGAAAAATATTTGTTGTCTCGCAAATGCGAGCGAGCGAGCGAGCATCAAGCGTATCGAAAATCGAAGTCTCTCCGCTACGTACGAGAGTGCAACCATCTATCTACCTTGATGCAGCTATTCCGACCGACCGGCCGATTCGATCCGACCGATAAATTCGGCCTTCTGGCAACAATGAGCCACGCGGCCGGGAAAGGCGACGATAATTTTTGTGTCGTCCATTAAATCGTTCTGGTCATCCGGCTCAATCAACCGTGCGAGAAAGCCGTCAAGCTCAGACGTTCCCTCTTTTCTTCCTTTTTTCTCTTTCCTTTTGTCACCGTCGTTCCACCCGTCCACGGATATTGGACACAGGGTCAAAGGTGGTCGTTACGACGCGACGCAGCGGTATGAAATATTGTGAGGAAAGGGAGAGAGGAGAGAATGAGATCGGAAAAATATATATCGGACGGCGGGAAAACGCGAAAAGCCGCTGGCCAATCTGGTTGACTTCGCGAAAACTTATTACCAACCATTTCCCGAACAAGAATAGTGTCTTTGCCATCGAGGCAACAATTTGAGACGTTACCTCGGGAAATCTCGCGACAGGAATAGATTAAGGTTCTACGACTCGTTTAGAGATCGGTATGGATTTTATGTGTTCTCAACGCGCTGAATATTTTACGAGCGACATACGGTCGTATGAGGTGACAGTCCCTTTCACTTTGCATACGCGACTCTTTGCAAAATGCAACGAAAGTATTCTCTTATCTAGAAGAGAATACAATCTGCCTGAGAGGCTATTCGGATAAATTACGGGTATTCAGACAAATTGGATCGTTTCGAAATGATACTTTCTTCCGCGAATGTAGCGTTTTATGTGGGATATCAAACGAATTTTAACGGGTACAATGATCGAGGCGAGAATGGAATTTGTTCCGCGCCGTTACGAAGACCGTTACAGCAAACCGCAGCTTCGAGCAAAAATAGGAATTGTAAGAACAACATGTTTCCTTTCAAGACTATACAATAAAGATTAGGCACAATATCAATCACAATAACATTTTGTTACATATTAGAAATTTGCGTTTGCGCTTTTAACATGAATGGAAAGAAGAGAGTTGTATCTGTCAGCTTTACCTATTGTACTGTATGCTCAAATTTTTTAAATACAATTAGTTGAAGAAGATGCCATTTTTTGGCCCGGGCTAGATCTCGGTAGTCTAATATAATAATAATATTTTTGTGTGAATTTCCTTTTTCTAACTTAGTAAACTGTGCGCCGATTATTTAGAGGTTTAAAAATGCAGCTTTTTCTTGGAACAGTAAATCCACATACTTGAAATCGAATAATTGATATAGTTTTGTATAATCACAAGTCGAGGCATAAGAGTCGAAATAAATAAAATTGAAACAAGTTTACTTAAATAATGTATTTAATTTCGCATATTTGTAAAATAGCGATAAGAAAGGCAGCGAATGTTTCAAAACCTTTTTTGGTTCATCTTTAGCGCAAACAATTAGAGAGAAATCCGGTAGAGAATTTCATTATGATTTTTATGTTAATAAGCATTATATTAAAATCTTCTGAAGAATTTATTGCAGAAAATATCACCTCAGCTAGGTTTCGGACCTCCCTACAATTCGTGACGGGTGTCTATCGATTCAACCTCTGAGGCGAATCTTTCTATCCGAGGGGGAAACCGCTGAGGGCATTGTGGTGTACAGATTTGCGGCATTACTGGGCATTACTAGGCATTTTTGGGGGCATCAGTTTGAACATTAGGCCTTGCTGGGGCATTATAAAGATAAAATAAGATAAAATAAGATAAAACAAGGTAAATAAGATAAAATAAGATAATAAGATAAAGTAATGCCCCACTGGGCATTAGTGGGCATTGATGTACAAGATTTTGGCCAGCGGTTTGCCCCTCGTTTTTATCCAAATGAAAAAATTGTGTGTTAGCTGTATTATCTCCTGATACAACAAAAGTTGTAAATTCGAGACAATAATACTGTGATACGAAGAAATTGTAATTGCAAAAATTATTCTACATAAAACGTAAATAGCCGTATGAATGTTTTAATTGTTTCAACGCGAAAAACGTATACACAAATGGATATTCGTATTATCCCAGTTCATCGCGTACGACTTTCGTTGCTGATTATGGCGGAATTAAATATATCGAGGGGTACTAAACGATGGCATATGTACGCCCGGCTATGCACTCGCATCCAAATGCAATTCCATCCCGACGGAATTTCACGTAGCCGCAGGTGCTCGTTTTTCCACGGCGGGAGGCCGCAACTTATATTAACCTCAGCGGAACCGAGCCCTTTGCCACAGGGTGGAAGGGGTTTCTAGCTTTTCGCTAGATTAATTTCGGTAGCCGGCCGATATAAATCTCTCCATATCCAGTGGGGGAAAGCGGGTGTTACGCGAAGACTATACAGTGAAACCAGCCGAAGGCATCGGGCATCATCGAACCATCGCTTTGGCTAGTTGCCAAACATGTCATCCGAATGTCTATCGATTAAAAATTTCGCAAACATGGCTAGGCGAAAGAAAAGCGCGCGAGAAAGCTTTCCTCGTTGACGCAATTGCCTGCATTGAACGCTCTTCCGCGGACGAGTCGCTTTACATAAGCAACGAGCAAGAAAAGAAATAAACCGATTAAGAGTCCGAATTATATGCGCAGACATGAGAGCGTTGAAATCACTAGCTTGAAGTACTACCGTTGGGGGACGCTGGAGTGGTTCTGCACTTTTTGCACCTTTTGCAGCTAGAATTGTCAATTCATGAAAACATTTGTACAGGGTGTTAAGTAATACCCGCCTCACCTCTTATTTACGGATAGAGCGGACTAAGACAACGATTTTTAATGATTAATACTATAACTCGACAACTATTGCGAAAATTGGAAAATGGTACAGAACTTTTCGACTCAGTCTAGTCCGCTTTATCCATAAATAAGAGGTGAGGCGGGTATTACATAACACCCTGTATAATATACAAATGATGTGGCTTTTGTGTACAGACCGACTAGTTTCCACTAATCGGATTAAATCAGAGAACAGCGTAGTATCATTGAAATTAAGTTTAGAAATCTAACAAAAAACCTATTCATTCGAATAAGTTATAGATTAGGTTAGGTTACGTAGCCTATAATGTATTTAAGGGGATGCTGGAGTGATTCTGCACTTTTGCACCTTTCTAACCTAAAAACTGTCAGTTCGCGGAAACATTTGTGTAATATACAAATTAAATGGCTTACGTGTACAGATCGAAAACAGCTCGCTATTCCGGCCAAATGAAAGAACAATATGGCATCACTGAAACTAAGTTTGTAAGTCTAATAAGAAATAATAGTGTGCAATACATACATACAGTACACGTAGTATGTGTGTTGCTCACTATT
>NW_011965159.1:0-5789 GCF_000949405.1 Vollenhovia emeryi
ATATACATATTTCATCGTATTTGTTATGGCCCAGTAACCCGATTTAGAACAAGTTGCTCGCGTAACCGTTTACATATTGCGATAACGCTTGTTCTCGTTACTTATTTCTAAATCGGGTTACCGGGCCATAACAAATACAATAAATTATAGGTTATATAGGTGAAATTACTATTTTTATGTAAAAATCACTTGAATTTTCATGCAAAATTACAGAAAAAAGTCTGCAATTTTCCATGTGGGTCGGAAAAAACCCAGCATAATCATGTAATTTTACACAAATATTTTTTTCAGTGTAGAGTAAGTCAAAAATTATCGGCACTTTTCGTTCTACAATTTATTTATACAAAAATAGGGGTTCAATATGTACGTCATTTTTCAACATAGTCTCCTCCCTTGGCAATGCACTTGGTCCAGCGGTCCACAAGCGTATTGCTTCCAAAAAAGAAGGTGTATTTCTTCCAAGAAGAAAGCCACTTTTGCACCGCTTCCTGCAAGCCCAGATCTTGCTCCCTCCGGCTGTTTCGGCCGCTCAAGGATGCTTTGCGAGGTCGTCAAATTTTTACAGACGTAGACGTGCAGGAAGCGGTGCAAAAGTGGCTTTGCGACCAACCGAATACCTTCTTCTCGGAAGGTATACGCAAGCTTGTGCACCGCTGGACCAAGTACATTGCCAAGGGAGGAGACTATGTTGAAAAATGACGTACATATTGAACCTCTATTGTTGTGTAAATAAATTGTAGAACGAAAAGTGCGGATAATTTGTGACTCACCCTCGTACATTCTTGTCTTAAGTTGCAACTATTTTTGCTTGTTATACTTAGTTCTATTATATAATTTCTCTAAATATACAAATTAATATTATTGTATTTCATTATCACAATATATTATTATTTTATTTAATTAATAAAAATTCCAGTAAAAGGATCGGATAAGTGAGGTTCATCTAAAGGACGGATACCTAAGTTTGTTGAGCCGCCATACTGGCGTACCTATATCCAATTCATACGGATACATTAATTAGACTACCGAGATCCAGCTAGATCGTGAAAGGTATTATCTATATATATTATTTATTATCATAGTCATTTCTTCTATTATTGTTTTATATATATATATATATAATATGTAGATATACATATTTAATATATATTATATTTATATTGTATTTTATAATATTAAATATGTTTGTGAATATAATAATATTTAATATTGTGAAATTTAAGAACATATTACTAAACTATTAATAAGTTATACAGAAAATTTGAGTATTTCTTACAGAAATATTGAATATAATTAAATTAAACAAAGTAATGAATAGATATATATATGTATATATATCTGAATATTTATAGAACGGTAGCATTCAGTTTTATTTTTTTATTACACTGTATGTTCCAGTTACTCGTTTGGAATAGACATACAATTTCCTTCCTGAGTCCAATTTTATTTCTCTCCTTTCTTTTCCACAATACAGATTATTTGACAATGTTCAAATGTGATATGTGCAATAGTGCATTTTTATCTATACTTTTGTACAACAAACATCAAATTCTTCATAAAAACACGCCTCATTTAAAAATTATTTGTCGGTTTAAGAACTGTGGACAACATTTTAATAAATATCTCAATTTTAAGAAACATATTTTTAGATGGCATTCAACAGATCATGAGAAACAAAGTTGTGTAACGTATTATTGCAAAGAAAAAGACTGCAATGTTTATTTTAGAAATAGTGTAAATTTTAATAAACATTTATATAATCATATAAGACAAAATAAAATTGGAATTTATTGTGGATATCCAGTTTGTTCTACTAATAAAACAATTTTCAAAACAGTCAGCTCTTATGCTGTTCACATATGTAGACGTCATTCAAGTTGTAATTCTGATAATATTGCTAATAACAAAGAATTGACCAATTTTGATACCAGTAATAGTTGCAATTTCTTTTCTCAAAAGGAAACTTTAAATCAAGTTTCAAATAATATTGAAAATGGTAAAAACATTGAAAATGGTGAAAATATTGGAAAAGCTATATCACAGTTATACTTGAATTTGACTACGAAATATTTCTTAACAGAATTTGCTTTACAAACTGTAATAGATGGTATGTCATCCATAGTAGAGCTTACTCAGGAACATTTTATTACGACTGTAAATGAAAGTAATCTTCAAGATGATATTAAAGAACAAATTAAAGATATGTTTCAACGTAGTTTTTCTTCTTTTTCAAATGTTTATAATTCTAAGGATGGTTGTCTCCGAAATACATACTCCAGAAATATGTATTTTAAAAATAATTTTTCTTTTGTGAAGCCCATACAAATTAATTTAGGATATGATAATAATCACAAGCAATGTTATTATCATTATATTCCAATTTTGGAAACCATAAAAGTATTATTACAAAATTCTGATATTCGACACTTTTGTTTAAATTCATATAACAATTGTAATAATAATGTGCTTTTTGATATAAAAGATGGCAGTGTAATAAGAAACAATAATTTTTTTAATAGTAATAAAAACGCATTACAAATAATATTGTACCAAGATGCATTTGAGGTATGCAATCCATTGGGTGCATAAAAAAAAAAATTTAAACTTGTTGGCATATATATGGTATTAGGAAATTTGCCCGCTTATCTTAGATCAAAAGTTGAT
This sequence comes from Vollenhovia emeryi, assembly GCF_000949405.1. Classification (NCBI taxonomy): domain Eukaryota; kingdom Metazoa; phylum Arthropoda; class Insecta; order Hymenoptera; family Formicidae; genus Vollenhovia; species Vollenhovia emeryi. The sequence goes on from NW_011965159.1 coordinate 2,665, forward strand.
AATATACAGCTTATTATGTTATGTCATGAAAAACATGTAACATTCTTTGGTTGGGAAAAAGTTATGGATTTATTAATACTTGACTTAAAAAGTCTAGAAACAAAAGGAATAGATATTTCTGTTGGCGTTGAAACAATTAATTTTACTGGTACTGTTGTTGCTATGTTGGGCGATAATTTAGGAAGTCATCAAATTGGAGGTTTTGTAGAAAATTTTAGTACTTCAGAATATTTCTGTCGCTTTTGTGACATAACTCAAAATCAATTTCAATCAAAATATACATGCACTAATATAAATAGAAATTCAGATAATTACAATTTGTGTGCTATAGAAGCAACAAATAATATGAAAATTGTAAAGGGCATAAAACATGATTCGCCTTTAAACAAACTTGGTCATTTTCACGTATCCAATCCAGGATTACCGCCCTGCATAGCACATGATCTTTTCGAAGGGATTGTTTCTTATGATCTCATGTACTGCATTAAATATTTTGTAGCAGAAGGTTGGTTTAATTATCAATTTCTAAATCATCGATTACAAAAAATAAAGTTTCTTTATGAAAAAGAATGCAATAGTATTCCTCTTGTAAAAAATTCATCTAAAATTGCAGGTACCGCAAGTCAAATTAGAAGAATACTATTAATATTTCCTTTGGCTGTTTTTGACAAATTATCAGTCAAGAATATTGAAAATGATGTTTGGATGTTAGTATTGCATCTTCGACAAATGTGTTCTTTAATATGTGCTCCTGCTCTATCTTTTGGACAGGTTTCGTTATTAAAAGAAAAAATAAATGAGTACTTATCATTGAGAGTAAAATGTTTTCCAAACATAAAATTAAGACCGAAACATCATTACATTTCTCATTATCCCTATTTAATTTTATTTTTTGGTCCGCTGAAACATTTGTGGACCTTGAGATTTGAAAGTAAACATAGATATTTTAAGAATATCGTTAAACATTCCCAAAATTTTAAGAACATAACGAAATTATTGTCACATAAACATCAAATTTTACAAATTCTAAATCTCGACAATAGGTACCGTGCTCTAGCAATAGCAGATAATGCAGAAGAATATATATCTGGAAATTTCAATGATCAGATTGCTTTTATTATAACACATTATTTTCGTGACAAAGAAAATGAAAATGTAAAGTACATATCCTTAAACGTTATTTTTAGAGGTATTACGTATAAAAAACACATGTGTATCTGCGTAGGTAAAGATTGTTATGATAATCTAATTATATGCAAAATTAAATACATTTTAATAAATGACTGTTATACAAACATTTATTTTTTGGGTAGTACAACAACGATTACATACAATGCTGATTTTGGCGTGTATGAAGAATTTGAAGTTAAAGGTGTAGATTATCAAAATGTCGAAAAGGTCTTTTTGTTTCCGTACACTTCCTTACTTGTACCACATCCTATTCTTCAAACTAATTTAGATTCCATTCCCGCGTATGTCTTCAAATATGAACCTCTTCATTTATAACTGGATTTTTTAAAAAATTGTGTAAGCAATTAATATTTTAAGCTCACGTTACACTATCTATAATTCACGACAGAATTCAAGATATTTTATAATTTCATATATTAAATTGACATATGTTTGTACATTAGGTTAGTGTAGGTTATAACATTTACATATGGATGAGGTCCGTTTTCCCTGCCGATTGGACACAAATACAACAATCACTGCTTAAGGTTTTTCATTAGACCAGATACAATTAATCAATGACGCATTTTCATGCACTACACATATTTGATGCATCTTTTCTATTTACGAAATTGGAGCATTATAACTATAATTCTGATTCTTCAAATGTTTTCTGTATTACACGATACATAAAAATTATAAATAGAATTCTGTTGCGAATTATAGATCGTGTAAAGTGGGCTTTAGTGTAACTTATTTTTATTATATTATGCATGTGTGGATTTTTTTTACTTTGTAGATGTCTCATTTGTATAAAATCTGGACTGCCGATAGAAAAAAGAAAATATCACTTATACTTCGTGAATCAGATAATATGCTGTCAGATCTAATTGCAAAAAGTAACATTAAGCTTGATATTGCTGGCTCTGTTCTTGTTATGGAAAAAGACGGTACTGTAATTGATGACGATGACGTTGTAAAATTTTGTTCTGGCGAAACTTTAATGTTGCTACAGCCTGAAGAATCTTGGTCTATACACAGTGATACAGAACTTAACACAACATTATTTGATACTGTTTCACTCACGTCTAATTTTACCGAAGAAACATCTTTGTCATCCTTGGCAAGTTCGCCATCCGTTTCATCACCCTCAATTGAAAAATCAAGCAATCAATTACAATTGCATCATGAAATGTGGAACAATTTTGAAATACCATGGGATAAGTTAGAGCCAGCAGTGATCAAAGAACTAGAAAGTGGAAGTCGTAGCAAATATGCAATAAATGCCGTTGTAAATCGTGCAGTTTCTGAAATGAGAACTATTCAAAATTTTATACCAAGTAAAGCGTTGAGGATAGTAGCTGAAAAAATTGTCAGCAAGTACCCGAAAACTTTTAAAGATATGGATGACGAGAAGTGTTTTGGAGATGGATCTTATACATTGTTTTTAAAACTTCGCGATCGAAATTGTTATTTAAATAGACCACATATGAAACGATCACTAAGCCAAACTTTAGCGGTACCTCTGAAAAAACAAAAAAAAATTTTGTCTGCTAAAGCTGGATGTAGTAATTGGCAACCAGAAAAACATATTGATACAGAAACGGATCAGACAATAGAAGATAAGACTAAATTTTTACGTGAAATAGTCTATGATGATTCATCAAAAAGTGATCCTAAGATACAACAGAAAATTATTTCGTATCTTGATGCTACGTATTCTGCGCAAAGATTGTATCTTAATAATATTCATGAAGTACCTAGTATCAAAGATATTAAAAACACATGGCCGATACTTTTGCAAAAACGATACATGTTCTGGCATTATAAACAATTAATGGGACATTCCATACATGTTCTAAAGGAAGAAATGTTAAAAAAACAAGAAAAAATACTAAGCTACGGACATAAAAAAAAGTATAAAGATATTATAGATTCAAATAATCCAACAGAGA
>NW_011965160.1:0-5790 GCF_000949405.1 Vollenhovia emeryi
TATATTATAGATTGAAACGATGTCTATTTTTTCTCCGCTCGTATTTCCTTCTCTCCCCGTTCGCATCCTATTCCTCGCATATAGCCCTATGTTATCGCTCTTCTTCTTATTAACTACTTGGGAAGGGAAGATAGAATGGATTGGAAGTGGAAGAAAAATGTTAGTCAAACAATAAATTTTTATTTTCAATTATAAATTTATCGTTCTCATCTCGTTTAAAAGCCTCAGCAATAATTTCATCTACGACATATGCTATTAGTTCACAATCTATGGCCGAAGATTTGTCATACCAGTTGTGCAGTATTCTAACTGCATCGTCTCTTTCGGCACCGATCAAATTGCCATGTAAGCAGCTCACAAGTTGATCGAAGCTTTGATCTATATCGCTTAACTTGTCACACAGTTTGCGATATACGTGCCCGACACAATGTTCGAGTTGGAATAAAAATAATACAGTTGGTACTTTCATATACATGCAAGTATTGTTAAATGTTAGCTTTACAATTTTTCCGTCGTACATTGTGACGAGTTCTAAAACTAAATCGTTAATATGCATCGATGATGATGGCGATGACGCATCTGCTGTTTTCAAGAGCTGCTCAATTTCTGTGCGTTTCTTGTTCAATTCCGTCCACATTGAATAATCTAACGCCATCCGATTTCCGCGATTGTCGCCGAGAATGATTTCCACATAGGATGCACCAGATACCACGCAGATTCCAACATTCAAGTATTTGTATGCAGTGGATGTCAGGGCGAATCTCCTGCTCATGATACGAGGCGTGTAGCAAGGTTTATCGGAACTGAAAGAATACATAAAGTAAAAATAATTACAATCAAATGATGAAAAGTATGAACGAATATACGATAATTTCATGGTACTTACGCATTATGTTGTTTCTTGCACAAAACAGTTTTATCTCGAGAAACGGATGGTGTATAACTTTGAGGAATGGATGGCGTATAACTAAATATTTTGAGGAACATACGGCGTGTAACGACGATTGCTAAAACAGTTTGAAAAAAATACAATTAAATGTGGAAAAATGTATGCAATATATGATAGCTCTATGGTACTTACACGTTACACTGTTTCTTGCACGATATACTCAGAGGAACGTACTGATTCATTCTTCTAAGAAAATCTTAAGGCTTATCAGGACACGAAGAAACTGGATGATAAATACGAACTTCTTGTCTAACGATGCGTTCGTGGGTCCCAACGTATTCTTAGTTCTCGATCTCGTATAAAATCTCCTACTGTGGTACAGCGGGCTTCCGGACCGTTTATATACTATAAAAAGTCGCTGTCAGCAGCCAGGTTTCGGCGCTTGACCCCGTGACTAATACCATGGAAATAAGAATACGTGCAGCTGTGGTATCGGCGCTAATCAAAGGCATCTCCGGTGATATCTGTTACATGTTGACGCAGTAGGTGTGAGTTTAAACGCGGAACTCTCTGACATCACGCACCTAGACAAGAAAGACTTTGTCAACAACCAGGTTTAGGCGCTTGACCTCATGACTCATGCCATGGATGCTTGCAGATGTGTGTCTGCGCTAATCATTTGTATATCGTCATCTTCCGATGATATCTATTACATGCATGTGTCGCGGATTGCCTCGCGCCGCGGACCTCTCCGCGCCGCGGATCGCGTAGCGCCGCGGTCCCCGCGCCACCGCGGATCGCGTAGCGTCGCGGTCCTCCCCCTCCCCGCGCCCCCGCGGATCGCCGCAGAATATCTCCTTCCCCGCGCCCCGCGGATCGCCAAGCGTCGTGGAATAATAAACGTGGAACTCCTCGACATCGTTCACCTTGATAAGAAAGTCATCAGCCAGGTTTCGGCGCTTGACCCCGTGACTCATACCCGTCCAGGTGTTCGCGCTAAAAATGACAGGTTAGCGCCTAGATATCTGTTACATGTCACGTAGTGACAGGTCAGCACCTTGCGTGACGTCAAGGTCGCGTACTTCCCTCCTCCCCGCGGTCCCCTCGCCTCGGAGTACCCCCCTCCCCGCTGTCCCCTCGCCGCGGAGTACCCCCCGCCCCGCTCCCCCCTCGGAGCTCCCGGGGTAGAATCCCCCTATATACCCTACTGATGTCTCATGTCTCGACAGTGTGTAATCGTTGACGTAATGATATGCGCAAAGAGGGTACCATGCGATATATGTATATAATCATTTCATATCTCTGCATGTAGCCATACGGATTATGTGTTGTGAGGATTTTCATTGTCATCTCGAGTATGCGCAAAAGCTTGTAGAACACTTCATTGTATCATTCCCACTTATATATGGGGTTCATAATGTAACGCACAATGTTCACAGTCTCGTACATCTTATCGACGATGTCAAAAAGTTTGGGCCGCTGGATAATTTCAGCGCGTTTAAATATGAAAATTTTTTGCAACGTATAAAGCCTTTACTGAGAAAGCCTGACAAGATATTGGAACAGATTACTCGCAGAATTTCTGAAAAGGAAGAAACGCATACTCCTTTATATGAAAATCGTACAATAACACATTTTGAACCATATTTAAAATCTATACATTATGATGGACCTCTTGCAGATAATTGTAGCAATCCCCAATACAAAATAATTAGACGATCAGATATGTGGCTACAATGTGGAGTAAAATCAGATAACTGTTGTGGTTTAATTAATGGGTGTATTATAAATGTCCTTAATATAGCAAAGTGTTTACTGCGAAATACTTTAGTTATAATAGGTCAAGAATTTCTCGAGAAAGAGGATTTGTATACAGTTCCTTGCCCATCATCATTTGTAGGAATATTTGTGGTGTCTTCAAAGTCGCGAATAATGTATGGCCATTAACAGATATTATTATAAAATATGTTAAACTACCATATTCTGATGATAAGTTCGTTGTACTTCCATTATTGCATAGAGAAAAAGCATTGTATAATGCCAAAAAATTTGGCCATAATTGAAGTAGGTACTGCAAGTTTATTCAATATTAAAAGTTAAATGTCAACACATACAAAACTTGATAATATCTTTAGTTCACGGTCGTGAATAGAGGAATTAGTATAAAATATGATTGATTTTAGTTGTATGTGTTATATTTATATGCATATTTAATACATGATGTATTTATTATTAAAGTAGTAAAAAAATAACCACATTTGTGTTGTAATTAAAAGTAAATTGGTCTAAAAAATAACCAAATATTAAATGTTAATATCTGTAAATATGTATTTTGTTATACTTAATTATAAGTGTATTGTATTATTATATATCAATGGTATCTAAACGAAAATTGTATTGGAATATCTCGGACATGTTGCAATAATATATAGGACTATGGAGAAGTTCTATGTAATCGTCGAATTTATGGATGGATTACAAATAGTGCCAAATAATTGGCTAACAAATAGTATGTCAGAATCTTATTGGCCGCCATACACCACAAGTGAACGATACAATAAAGCAGTACGTTTGATGGAATCACCATCAGAAACGACTTGGGTAAAACATTCCATAAAAAGGATAATTGCAACTATATGTTAGTAATTTCTTGTTTTGTGATAGTATTTAAAGTGATAGTTTTAAAGTTCTCTGATTATAAATAAATAATTTTGTATATTAATTTTTCTAGCTGATTATCAGAAAGCACGAAACAAATTGAAAGAGACTGAAATTGTTACAGATGTTAATTCAGACTCTGATTTTAACGATAAATTGAAGCAAAGCAGGAAACATAGAGCGTGTGTCGCTAAAGAAAGCAGCGATGATGATTCTGTAGACGAAAATGTCGTTATAGTACCTCCTTTTCCTAAACTTCCAAGCGCAAATAAAATTTTGAAACGTAAATCGTCAATGATGGAAACTGTTTCATCGGATATAACTCATGGTACCATCACATTGTTATTATAGTACAAGACTATACAGTGTATAGTATTTTCTTTCTTTCACTATTCTATTTTGCTTTAACACGAACATACATGTATTTATATTTTTGGATTATGGACGAAAAATTAATTATTTAATTACAACTTCACAGATGATAGTGCAGCAATGAGCAGCTGTTCGCAACAGTTACCAGAAGATTCCGGAGTTCAGACCACATTAGCATGTACAGTTAAACATTATTATGTAATAATTAATTAATTAATTCGAATTTTTATCTTAAATAGGTTCGTTTATATTTTAGACAAGAAAGTTAAAATATCAAATAAATCGAACTTGATGAATCTGTCGAAGAACGTTCATTCGCTTAAAAATAATACGAAAGCATTGGAGCATGTGGACCTAGGTATGAACAAATGTAATATTATTGCCACTATTATTTTTTATATGTATTACAATTTATTTACTTTTTAAATTATTTAATTAGATTTAATTATAATTTTCTTAATTTTTTATTCTATTATTAGTAAAACATTAACGAGATAATTCCTACTATACAGATAATAAAATATTAATAAGTAGCTGTTCGCAACAATTAGCTTCTAATATGCCTAACTGTGGGGAAATTGCAGACGAACAAATAAATAACAAGAGTAAGTATAGAATACAATTTTTATACGTAATGTTAAACTAGTGACGATCGTGGCGCAGAGGATTGTGCGCTGGTCTGGTAATCTGAAGATTCGGGTTCAAAACCAAACAAAACATTGTTGGTTTTCGTTCGATCGCCACATAGCGAAGTGGATATAGAGAGAGGTGTTATAAGAGGTTTGGGCACGTTCCTTCAAAAACCCCAGTCAGAAATGACTCGTCGATCGACGTCGAAACGACGTCGTATCGACATCGAAACAGTCATAGTGACGTCGATTCGACATCAATCGACGAGTCATTTCTGACTGGGACGCCTTGTAACCCTAAGGGGAATTAATAAAATGTATTTACGTAATGTTAAACTAAATAAAATTGGAACTAAATAAAATTAAATAAATGCTAAAAAATTAATATATTTTTATAGAGAGGGGGTAAAGATGGCGAGGTGGAAAGAAGTTCAGTGAGAAGGTGTTGTGAAAAGAGTGGCGAAAGGAAGGATTGGATCGGAGTAAGAGGAAGAAGGAAGGAGCGTTGGAGAAAGGAACGGAAGAGGAATAGGGGGACATGGAGGCGAAAGAAAATAGTGGAAGGCGGAGGAGAAATCGGAGTGAAAAAGGTGAGATGGCATGAGTCGGCAGTCTTGGAGCGAGGAGAGCGGAGGGGAGAAGGGAGCGGAGGAACAAGAGTCGATATGGAAAAGGAAGAGGATTGGTCGAGAGGATCGAGAGATCGAAAGTCGATCGGCGAGGGAGCAGGAAGAGGGAATTGGCGGACCGAAAACGGACGGCAGCAGAGAAGAAGGTGTACAAGAGTACAGGTGACAGGCGGAGAAGGTGACAAGACACAGGAAGAGAAGACAGAGGAGAAGAGGAAACGGAAAAGGAGCGGAGACGAGGAGGAGAAGGAGAGACGACGGAGGAGAAGAGAGAAGATGAAGACAGAAGGAAGGAGGAATAAGAGAGAGAGGAATGGAGCAGGAGGAGAGAGAGGAGGACGAGCACAAGGAGGCGAGTGATCGAGTGTTAGAAGTCGAACGATCGAAGAGAAATTGGCAGAGGGGAGCGAGAGATCGATCCGGCGGGAAGAAGGAGCGATTGGCCGAGGGGATCGAGAGATCGATTCGGTCAGGGAAGGCAGCGAGTAGAGGAGCGCGCGAGAGGGGGAGAGGACGGGGGAGGGTCACGGGGAAAGGGAAAGTGGCAGCGGTAAGCGCGCGAGAGAGCGGACGACGGGACTGAGAAAGCAATAGAATAGAAGGTTAGGAAGAA
>NW_011965161.1:0-5792 GCF_000949405.1 Vollenhovia emeryi
GGAGTACCCCCCTCCCCGCACTCCTCCTCGCCATGGACTCAGCATCTAGATCGCGGTCTCCTCGCCGCGAAGTACCCCCCTCCCCGCTGTCCCTCGCCATGGAGTACTCCCCGCGCCCCGCTCCCCCCCCGGAGCTCCTGGGTTAGAAAGCCCTATATACCCCTGCCTAGATAAGAAAGACTTTGTCAGCAGCCAGGTTTCGGCGCTTGACCCCATGACTCATAACAAGGAAAATAAGAATACGCGTCCAGGTGTTCGCGCTAATCAAAGGCATCCCGGTGATATCTATTACATGCACGCGCCGCGGACCTCCCCGCGCCGCGGATCGCGTAGCGTCGCGGTCCTCCCCGCGCCCCGCGGATAGCCAAGCGCTGCGGAATAATAAACGCGGAACTCCTCGACATCGTTCACCTTGATAAGAAAGTCATCAGCCAGGTTTCGGCGTTTGACCCCGCGACTCATACCCGTCCAGGTGTTCGCGCTAAAAATGACAGGTCAGCACCTAGATATCTGTTACATGTCACGTAGTGATAGGTCAGCACCTTGCGTGACGTCAAGGTCTCGTACTCCCCGCTGTCCCCTCGCCTGAGCCCCCCGCCCCGCTCCCCCCTCGGAGCTCCCGGGGTAGAATCCCCCTATATACCCTACTGCAGAGTTACTTTCAGTGTGCTTCATGCACGTTTATTCGAGAGACACTCACTGTTATATAGAACAACTAAAACATAGAGGGCGGGCGGCGGCGGAGGAACGAACTACTATTCATTAGGTCCGGTTCACAGTGCTCTTACTTTCAACACCCCAACTTGTGCCAATCGGTGAATAAAAAAAGCTTAATTCAATTCTTTGGTGAAACAATATTGTAAGAATGTGGCTTAAGGCCCAAAAAAATAATTCACGTCGTTCGTTACCACTCTATTGGCTCACCGTTGGCACACTCAATAATCCAAGTCCGCCAGTCCCGGATTCAACCTTGTCTTTGCCGACTGGCTTCGTCAACATATCGGCCATATTGCTGGCCGATGGTACATACTTCAGGATGATGAGTCCGCTTGCGACATGTTGGCGATAAAAATGGTACGAAATGTCGATGTGTTTCGTACGGGCGCTGTATGCTTCACGGCTGGCGACAACCATAGCGCTCTGATTGTCGCACTTGATGGTGACATTCTTCAATTCACCGAATTGGCGAATCACACGTATCATCCAAATAGCCTCCTTTGCTGCAAACGACATCGCGACGTATTCGGCTTCAGTACTTGATGCAGCGACTGTTGTTTGTCTCTTGCATGACCAAGTCACCGCTGCTCCGGACAACAGGAATACGTATCCGGAATAAGAGCGACGATCGTCTTCGTTGTTTCCCCAGTCAGCATCAACATATCCGTGAATAGGCTCCGTTGCATCGCATCGATAAGTTAAACGATGACCAACAGTGCCCTTCACGTATCGCATGATGCGTTTCACGGCGGTCCAATGGCTCCATGTGCTCCTCATTGAACCTACTCACGTTGCTTACAGCAAAGGCCAGATCCGGTCTCGTTCCTTGGACCAAGAATAATGAACTGCCCACAGCCTCGCGATATGGCACATCGGTCACGGACCCGTCCGATCCGCTCACCAACTTTTGTGTCACATCACACGGAGAAGTAGCCGGCCTGCAGTTCTCCATCCCGAATCGCTTGAGTACCTCAATTGCATAGGCACTCTGATGAATGCTTATGGCATCCGCTTCGTATTCGATTGTCATTCCAACACACGTTCGAGCCCTTTCGAGATCCTTCATGTGGAATGCTTTTGACAGTTTCAGCTTCAGTCGATCTCGAACCGATGCGTTCTTCCAAAACACCAGGAAATCGTCGACGTAGATGGCAACAATCAGGCTGCTGTCACTATTATAGTAGACGCACGGGTCTTCATCTGATCGTATGAGGTCGAATGTCCTTAAGGCGGCATCCAAGCACCGATTCCATTGTCGTCCGCTCTGCTTCAGACCGTACATGGCCCTCTGTAGCTTGCAGACTCTGCCCGAACCGTCCTCGAAGCCTTCGGGCTGCAGAGTGTAGATATCCTCGTCCAATTTGCCTTGCAAGTACGCCGTCACGGCGTCCATCTGGTCGATTCCCATCCGACGTTGTGCGGCTAGTGCGATCAAAATGTGGATCGAACTGTATCGGACGACAGGAGAAAATGTTTCGCTGTAATCGATGCCGAATTGTTGTGAGCACCCTTTCGCCACCAGGCGAGCTTTGTGACGCACAACAGAACCGTCTTCGGCACGCTTCCGCTTGAAAACCCACTTTGTCTTCACGGGCTTTCTTCCTTGAGGTAGGTCCACCAACCTCCAAGTGTCGTTCGCTGCGAATGACTCCAATTCTTGCTTCATTGCCTCCATCCACTGACGACCATCGTGTGCTTTCAAGGCCTCCTCACGAGTCAAAGGATCTTCCGCCTCACAGTCACGGGCGAAATACGAAATGAAGCCATCTCGGACCACCGGGCGTGGGGTACGAGTGGAGCGTCGCAATTCGTTATTAGCGGGTGCTATGGCACTCGTTGGTGGCTCGTAATCAGTATCGTTGTACGCATCCTCGAACTCGCCTTCACTGGAATCGCTGAATGGTACATTCCCGTTGGAGGTTTCTCGACCCTGGCTCTCGATTGAATCGGCTGAATCTGTTCTGTCGCGTCGATTAGCGGCTATCGAGGGGCTTTCCTCCGCCAAATTTTTCTTCTGATCTTTGCCTGAAGTTCTTTCGTGGTCCCCAACTGAACTGATGGACTCATCATCATCGCTGTTGTCACGAACAAATGAAGAACCGAACTTCGCGGCCTTCGGGGTCAAGAAGGTCGCATCTCGGCTGATGATGATTTTCCTTGTCGCTGGATCGTAGAAACGCAAAGCCTTTTGAGTATCAGCGTACCCAACAAATTGCATCTCAGTCGCCTTTGAGTCCCATTTCTTCCGTTTGACTTACGTGAACCATGGCTGGGTTCCCGAAAATCTTCAATGATGACAAGTCGGGCTTCACGCCTGACCAAATCTCCTCCGGTGTAGAACTTCCCACGGAACGATTCACTGACCGGTTGATCAGGAATGCTGCATGATGAACCGCTTCGGCCCAAATCTCCTTGCCGAGATCACCGTCCGATAACATGCAGCGCGCACGTTCCACTAGTGTCCGGTTCATCCGTTCCGAAACGCCGTTTTGTTGTGGCGTATAAGGAACCGTTGTTTCGTGGATTATGCCTGACTCGGTACAAATGCTCTTCATCTCCTCGTTCACGAACTCCGTCCCGTTGTCGGATCGCAATCGCTTGATTTTTCGTCCAGTCTGGTTCTCAACCAAAGCCTTGAAGCTCCGGAACGCAGTGACGACAGTCGATTTTTCCTGCAAAAATGTAACGAAAACCTTTCGTGAGAAATCATCCACGATTACAAGGAAATATCTCGCTCCTCCAAGTGATGCGCTCATGGGACCGCAAACGTCCATGTGGATCAAATCCAAAATGCCTTTCGTCTTGATTGTGACTTCCTTCTTCCGGAACGCCGAGCGAGGTTGCTTTCCTTCTGCACAACTAACACAGCCGTCGATCGACTCCTTCACACCATCCAACTTGATGCTGCTGTCTGCCTTGCGCATCGATTCCAGGCCACCGTAACTCATGTGACCCATTTTCCGATGCCAATCGACGATTTTGCCGTCTTTGGCCAGCATGCACTTGATGTGGTTCGCGTCAATCTTGAATGTCCCGTTCGATGGTAACGCCGTGATGATCAGCTCGCCGGTCCGACGACTGAAAATATTCATCACTCCGTCATCGAAAACAATTCGATTTCCCGATGCCATGATCGCCTCCACCGACAACAAATTCGCCTTCAAGCCCGGCACGTACAAAACATTGTGAACGACGATGTCGACGCCATCCACGATAATGTGTGCCGTTCCGCAACCAATAGCTTCTAGCTTGCTGTCGTCCGCCAATGAAACGCCTGGACAATTGCTTATTGGTTGAAAACCAGTCAAGATGTCCCGTCGCGACGTCATGTGGCGAGACGCGCCACTGTCGACGAACCAATCGTCGCTATTTCGAGCGCCGTGAACGATGGAAAAACCATGCGCGAACTTCGCGTCACTCGGCTTCGCGTCACTCGGCTTGTTGTTGCTGTCACAGCTCGATGAATTTCCGTTGTCTTTTGATGTTGATTTCTTCGACTTCGGACATTTACTCTGAAAGTGCCCCAACTGGCCGCAGCCATAGCACTTGATTTTGTTCACGTCGCGTGGCGGTTTGTTCTGGTCGCCATTTTTACCGTTTTTTGACCCACTCCGATGCATTCCACTGTATAGCGCCGATTCTGAGTTGCTACCCACTGGCGCCAATCCCAACAGGCCCTTCTTCACGTTGTCGATCGTTATGTCCTGCCCACTGCCGGCGAGACTCTGCTTGAACGACTCAAATCGCGGGCCCAAATGCGCGACCATGAACAACGCAACCGTGCCGTCGTCGAAAATGACCTTTGCCTCGGTGCATCGTCTCCATGCGTCCATCATCCGCCCGATGTAATCGTCAATCGACGAGCAATCGTCGAGGTTCGTTGTCGTTAGCGCGATAACTGCATTCAACTTTAAGTCCTGTCCGGTTTCCGCAAACGTTTTGTGCAATGTCGTCCAAATCATTAACGGCGTGTCATCCTTTCCGAAATGGTGCTTCACATGGTCATCACATGCGAGGAACAGCCAACCGATTGCGTGTTCCAGTTTATCTTGGTCCGTCTCGGTATTTGGGCTCGGTTTTACGCACTTCACTAAGTCGCGGGTTCGGAGAAAAGCGAGCATGTTCAGTTCCCACTGGGCATAATTTTCACGGCCCTTCAACTTTTCGAAATGAATCTCCTTCGCCATCGTGTACGATTTTTACTTTGTCCTAACCGCACTTTCTCGATGATGAGACAATTTAACGAAACGTAACTCACGGAATTGAACTACTTTCACGATTATTCCTTCGGGGCGAAATCTCCCATAACCTCTTGATATAAGAGTGGAAATTCCAGTCGAGGAAGGAATAATAGAATAAACATCTTGAGCAGAGTTACTTTCAGCGTGCTTCATGCACGTTTATTCGAGAGACACTCACTGTTATATAGAACAACTAAAACATAGAGGGCGGGCGGCGGCGGAGGAACGAACTACTATTCATTAGGTCCGGTTCACAGTGCTCTTACTTTCAACATATCCTAACCCCAAGATCCTGTAAATTTTCATCAAAATCGGTGAGGATGCCCCTCTTCTTCAGTATTACCGAATATATAAACAAATAATACAATATATATGTATATTTCGTCTTAAATGTTGCAAAAGTATTTTTGTCGCAGTGAGTTCATCTGTATTCATAACGATAATACATAAAAATGCATATTGTTCAGGTTATTTTGTAATATCGATACTATACATTTTTTACAAATCAATCGTTATCGCAAATTGAATATACTGTAACTGAGAGTATTATATCTGAAATAAATGTCTGAAAGGAGAGTTTGCTTATTGTCACCAGTAATGATTAAAAATTGAGACGGGAAATTTATAATCAACCCAACTGGCTAGTTATTTAATTAGTTTATTACACACCAGTTGGGTTGATTATAAGTTTACTGTCTCAAATGTCTGAAATATTAATAGCAGGGGGTACTAGGGTGTTCTAAACCCGGGAGCTCTGAGGGGGGAGCGGGGCGGGGAGGTACTCCGTGGCGAGGGGAGCGTGGCGAGGAGGGGGTACTCCGTAGCGAGGGGGAG
>NW_011965162.1:0-5795 GCF_000949405.1 Vollenhovia emeryi
GTAGAGACGATATTTTTGTACAGAAGATTTTTGTGGTATTATTATACTTCGCACGCGCGCTCAGTGTAACTTACAAGGGAACGGTCGGAAGTGTTCCTCACCGATTTCAACGAGCTTTGGATATGTTGTAGAACATAAAAAGTATTAGACCCGTATTTTTTTATCGGCTTTACTCGGCGTTTAGGGGGTGAAACAACCCCTCGAAAATAACGGATTTTTTCATTTTTTACGAATATCTTCGAAAATATAAGTTTTATGGAAAAATGTTTTAGATAAAAGTTTTATTGTTTTTATAGTCTTCACAATGGCATAATCACAAGTGGTGTGTTCACCATTATCCCCCAGTTGTAAGTGATTAGGATTGGCTCCTCATCGAGGAGTAGGAGAATCAAGGAAAAGAATATAGAGAGCAGGATCAGGGAGAAAAGCAGAGTCGTCTTCCCGCGCGTCTAAGATTGTAACCGAGACAGAATTCCCGACCGACTGTCCTGACAAGTGATTAAATATATTTCACTGATCGAACATTTTCACAATTTATTTGGCCATCCGAAAAGAATCCCCCACAGCTTCAGAAGTGGGATTCGGAGTTGAACGTCAGGAACGCGAAGAAAATGGAACCGGTCCCGGGATCTGACTTTACGGTGGCCGAGTTGAAAGAGGCTCTCCGTGAACGGGGGCTACCTACGAGTGGAGTGAAGAACGAACTTATCAAGCGGCTGAGCGAGCATAACCCGGACGTATGGAAGGAGTTGGAGGAGCAGAGGAAAGATGCTCCTTTAAGGACGGATTCGGACCCGGAGGAAGTGCACCTGGCGGAAGGTGACGACGGGATGTCCGGGGGGGGGGGACGACTGACGGAGGAATGCGAGCGCGAGGAGAGCCTGAGATTGTCGCGGCGTGTGATTTGGAGGCACGCGAAAACGCGATGAGACGAGAACTTGAAATTCTGCGACGAGAGAGGGATTGTGCAGAGAGAGAACAACAGTTATGGAGGCGAGAACTGGAGGTGTTGCGAAACTCCCCTGCTGTAAGAGGTGCGACGACGGAGAGTGGCACGAGTTCGATGCCGGGTGGTGTCCGTGGAATTAAAGACTTACTACCGGAGTTCGACGGGACAGACAACGCTTTCTGGAGGTCGAAACAACAACTGAACTTGCTGAGACAGTCGTACAACCTGGACGAGAGTTCGACGCGAATGCTGATTAGCTCTAGGTTGAAAGGGCGGGCTCTAACGTGGTTCTACTCACGTGCTGAATATCTCACGTTGGGTACGGAAGACCTGTTGATAAAGATGGGGCAAATGTTTGACCTTCAACCCGGCAAATTAGCCCTCAGAAAAGAATTCGAGACACGAGTGTGGAAGAAGGGCGAATCGTTTTGCGAATACTATCACGACAAAATGATTCTGGCCAACCGCATACCAGTTGCGGAAAACGAGATTCTCGATTATCTTATCGAGGGTGTGACAGACGTACGACTGAGGAATCAGGCCTGTTCAATGAACTACACAACCGGAGCTGAGCTGTTAAAAGCTTTTGAAAAAGTTCGACCAGAAGACGAGAGATCGGGCAACGTCAGGACCGGGAAGGCCGCGGCAGGGGTGGCGAGCGGCAGGAAAGCGGAAACAGCGGCGAGAGAAAGGACGGTGAAATGTTACCGGTGTCGTGAAGTGGGGCACGTCGCGGCACAGTGCAGGCAGGCGCCCGCGAAAAGAACGTGCTATGTGTGTGGATCTGCCGAGCATTTGGCGAGAGAATGCTCGAGGCGGGATCGGGCCTCGACATCGGGGACGGCGAGGGACTCGGCGGCGGCTGTTTCGACGAACGTGGTGCATCCGGTGGACCTGCCGAAGCCATATATGTTGCGCGTAAAAATCACCCCCGAGAACGCGAGCGAGAAATGTACGTATATCGTCAATGCAATGGTTGATTCCGGATCACCCGTTAGCCTGGTGCGGAGCGATGCGATCGCGTGCGATGCGCGCCGGGAGGTGGGGAGCGAATATCCGTTTTGTGGGATAAACGGCTCGCGGTTGAGGATTGACGGTATCTTTTCCGGAAGTCTCGAGGTCGGTGGCGTTGAAATCGCGATGAAATTTTATTCGGTGCCGAGGGAGACGATGGCGTTTGATGTCCTTCTGGGGAGAGATTTTTTAAATTGTCCGCGACTATGCGTAACTTTCGGTGATACGATTAAGATAACGGGTGTCGAAGAAAAGTGCGCTATTAGTTCGCTGATGCATATCGACTGCAGTGATGATTCGGTTCATTTGGGGAGCGAGTTGAAAATCGATCCCGCTGTCGGTGCGAGTGTGTCTGTGCGAATTAGCGAGGCGTATGAGTCGTGTTATCTTATGAATTTGCGAGAGACGAAAGGCATGCCCGATTTCGAGATGAATATCGCGCTCAAACATGAGCAACCGATAAGTTCGCGTCCGCGTAGATTGTCGTTTGCGGATAAGGAGATCTTGCGCAAGATTTTGGATGATCTCTTGGAGAGGGCGA
This sequence comes from Vollenhovia emeryi, assembly GCF_000949405.1. NCBI lineage: Eukaryota > Metazoa > Arthropoda > Insecta > Hymenoptera > Formicidae > Vollenhovia > Vollenhovia emeryi. The sequence continues at coordinate 2,505 of NW_011965162.1, forward strand.
TCATTCGTCCGAGTAGCTCACCGTACGCTAGTCCGATCGTTATGGTAAGGAAGAAAGACGGTGGTTGCCGGTTGTGCGTGGACTACCGCGAACTAAATAAAATAACGATTCGAGATAATTTTCCCACGGAGTTGATCGACGATAATATCGATCGTCTACAGGGTAAAATGTATTTTTCGATCTTGGATTTAAGGGACGGGTTTCATCACGTAAGGATGCATGAGTCATCCACGAAGTATACATCCTTCGTGATCTCGCTCGGGCAATTCGAGTATTTGAGAATGCCGTTTGGCCTGGCGAACGCGCCGCGCGTTTTCCAGCGCTATGTACACACGGTTTTCGAACCGCTAATTAGAAGCAATAAAATATTAGTATACCTTGATGACTTGTTAATTGCGACTAAAGATATAAATGAGCATATCGAGATTTTGTCCGAGGTTTTTGAGATCGCAGGAAAGAATAAATTGCAGTTTAGGCTTGATAAGTGCTACTTTGCCCGGACGGAGATAAAGTATCTCGGATATTGTGTGAATAGTCACGGTGTTCGGCCGAGCGACGAGAATATTGAATCTGTTGTTAACTATCCGATACCGCGAAATGTTAGAGAGATGCAGCGATTCATCGGGCTCGCGAGTTATTTCCGCCGGTTTATTCCGAGTTTCTCCGTGATAGCGAAACCGTTGTAATAAAGAAGAACGCGACCTACAAGTTCGGGGCTGTTGAGAATTCTGTATTTGAGACGCTTAAGCGACGGCTGTCGAGTAAACCCGTACTGGCGATTTACTCCCCGCGTGCGGAGACGGAACTGCATTGCGATGCGAGCGCGAGCGGATTCGGTGGAATATTGCTCCAGCGACAGACGGATGGTGCGTGGCGCCCGATCTCTTTTTGGAGTCAACGTACCACCCCTGCTGAGTCGAAGTATCATAGCTTCGAGCTCGAGTGTCTTGCTGCCGTGTACGCGTTAAAAAGATTTCATGTGTATCTTGCGGGGCGAAAGTTTAAAATTATAACGGATTATGACAGCTTCCGGCTGACTTTAAATAAGAAAGATGTTAACCCTCGAATCTCGCGCTGGGCTCTGATGTTGCAGAACTATGACTATGAAATAGTTCACCGTCCCGGGAAGCGAATGGGTCATGTAGATGCGCTCAGTCGTTGCCACAGTGTGCTCGTGCTCGAGGGTAGTACGCTAGAAAGAACTCTATCCGTTTGTCAGGATCGCGACGATGAGGTCCGGAGAATACGCGACGGGCTCGAGAAGGGCGACGTAAAATATTATGAGTTGCGAGACGGAATAGTCTACCGAAAGGAGAAAAATAAGAAACTATTGTTCTATGTTCCGCGTCCGATAGAGTCAAACGTGATTCGAACGTATCACGACGACCTAGGTCACGTAGGGGTCGACAAGGTTATCGAGAACATTGCGAGGGTCTATTGGTTTCCTCAAATGCGGGCGAAGGTGCGAGAGTATATAAATAACTGTCTTAGGTGTATCGAGTTCTCTCCGCCGAGCGGCAGAGCGGAAGGATATTTGCATAGCATACCGTAGGAAAATGTACCGTTTGCGACTATACATCTTGACCATATGGGCCCGCTAGAGAAAACGGGAAAGGGCTATCGGCACTTGTTGGTAATCATCGACGCATTCACCAAATTTATCAGGTTGTATCCATGTAAATCTACGACGACGGAAGAAACGATGAAGCATTTGAGCGATTATGTTCGCGCGTATAGTAGACCGAGGCGTTTGATATCCAATCGCGGTATATGTTTCACCTCTGAAGTGTTTAAAGAATTTGTAAGATCCGAAACAATAGAGCATGTCCTGGTAGCCGTAAGCACGCCCAGGGCGAATGGGCAAGTCGAACGATACAATAGAATGATCACTCCTATGCTTGCGAAGTTGTGTGAGGCACCGTCTAGGTGGGACCGTGTGTTAGACAAGATCGAGTTTTCGATAAATAACACTGTGTGTCGCGTGACCGGCGAGACCCCGACGCGTTTGTTATTTGGTATAGAACAGCGAGGTCCCGCGAACGACTCGCTTCGAGAAATAATCGAAAGAAATGTTAATGTCGAGCAAAATTTGGACGCACTCAGAGAAAAGGCGAGCAGAAAACTTAACGAGGAGCAACGCAAAGGCACTGAACGTTATAATTTAAGAAGAAAGGCGGCGCGCAAATACAAAGTTGGCGAGTATGTCGAGATCCGTAACGTCGAAAAGGCGGCCGGAATTAATAAAAAATTGATACCAAAGTACAAAGGCCCCTATATGATAAAGAAAGTCTTAGATCACGATCGTTACGTGGTGGTCGACGTTGAAGGCTTTCAATTGACACAGCGACCGTATACGGGAGTATTAGCGCCGGACCAGATGCGCCCTTACATACATTCTTAAGCGGTATAAATGTTATTGTAATTTAATAAGTGCGTTAGTTTTAAGATAACGATTGACCGGGTCGGTCAAATAATCAGAATGGCCGAGCTGTAGGCGTTTTATATAAGTCCGTTAGAAGATATTCGTTGTTGTGCGTTATTAATTCTAAGCCGACCTGGAGCAGTGTTTGCCCGCGATAATGTTTAGACGACCGGTTGTATTCGTCTTTCGGCTTTTGACCGAATGTGTTTAGACTGAACGATCGTTATATTTTCGAGAACGCTAAAGGTCGGAGCGGGTTATGGAGAGTCGGTGTGTTCACCACTATCCCCCAGTTGTAAGTGATTAGGATTGGCTCCTCATCGAGGAGTAGGAGAATCAAGGAGAAGAATATAGAGAGCAGGATCAGGGAGAAAAGCAGAGTCGTCTTCCCGCGCGTCTAAGATTGTAACCGAGACAGAATTCCCGACCGACTGTCCTGACAAGTGATTAAATATATTTCACTGATCGAACATTTTCACAATTTATTTGGCCATCCGAAAAGAATCCCCCACAATGGAAAATATTTAAATTTTCTATAAGTAATGTCTATATATGAATGTTCTCATAGTAAATTGAGATATAAACCTGTAGAAATTTGCAATGAAAATATATATCTCTAAATAATACACAAAAATCATCGACTTCTAGATCTAGTAAAGTAAGTTTAAGAAATGCATATCTTGTGTTTTCTCTGCAAGAATTACATATGTGAGAATCATATGTTGTACAGGGTGTATCAGGACGATACAGAGCGGTATGACGGGTTGCGCGTCTGCCGGCATCAGGGGCACGCTGCGTAGTCGTTAATTATATAAGCTGACATTACCGACTTATCGAGTAGGTCGCGCGCTTTTCTCTCTTAAGAGGAT
>NW_011965163.1:0-5795 GCF_000949405.1 Vollenhovia emeryi
CCTACCGCCCAATTCGAGCGCGTGGCAAGATGTGACCGCCTGGCGATCGATATTGCTATGCGCACATCTCGCTACGCGCTCGAATTGGGCAGTAGGCCGGCCTAAGACAACGAGTTTTAATAATTAATTACTCGTTAACTATTACGAAAATTGCAAAATTCTCCTCTTGCACACAAGCATGCCCGGGCGCGTTCTCTAATAGCGTTGTGCACACTATCCAACAGTCCGTTTTGTTACAACAACGCTATTAGAGAACGCGCCCGGGCATGCTTGTGTGCAAGAGGAGAACATTTCGAGCAACTGCTCCAATAAAGGGTACTGAAGGTCAATTATTATTACTATTACTAATATTATTATTATTTTCATGATCGTAAGCAAGTACATCTCCTGAATTGTAAATTAAATGTTTGACCTGTAACTGTGAAACGGTTGCAAATAAAAAAAAATGGCAAAGGACTTTTCTACTCTAAACATCGCCCTGAACCACCTCCTCGCCGGTTGACCTTACCTTTTGAATCACCCTGTATATGTATATATATATTTTTTTATAAGCCACGCTGGCGAGTAGGATTAAAGATAAACTAAATAGATTAAGTGTATGTATTTTTCTTATTATATGCTATTCCTTGTTCCGGAGCGAGCATGCCGTGAGGAACCGCTGCAGCAGAGCTCCCTGCTGTTCCTCGGCGTGCACGGCACACCCCATTTTTTGCAGCAGCTCCTTGGGTCTGCGCTCTTCAGTTGCTGTCTCCGGGTTGATCTCTAACGAAATCAATGCGCCTACGTTGTTTATCGGCTCCCGGACTTGCATCCGTCCCGTCCGTTTCTCCAGGAGTAATTTTGTTAGTTGGATGACCTTGTGTGGCCATCCGGTCTGACTTTTCACGGGCTCTACATTGGCGAGGCCGCAAGGTATGGCCTGCCATTCGAGCTCGCGAAAGCGGTTCGGCAGCTGATAGATGTCGGTCATTGGTTGTTGGACCGACCGTCCCCAATCGCGCAGGGCGACCATGACTTGGTCACCCCGCTCGATCCGCGTTACTATCCCTCTTTGCCATCCCCGAGTTTCGCGGATGGCAACCGCTTCGCCTGGGACGATGTGGTGAGGCCAATGTTGGATAGGGTGGCCTCTTCTTCCCATCTTCCAATTTAATTCCTCGAGGAGTTCCTCGAGGGGATCGTTCTCATTCTGGATCTTTATCCAGAAAAAGGTGGGGGACTCCACTCTAAGTATCTTCACCCTCAGAGGGCTACGGGTCAGCAGTTGGGTGTTAATTGTAGGGATTTCCATTTCTAAAAAGAATAAACAAAATCCGGGTTGAGTTGCTGCATGACGGAACATGCAAATTTAAGAGCATCTACTGGACGTTTCTGCAGATCGCTCCTTCATTTTTATTTAGTCTTTAAGTCCGAGTGTGTATCCGGTGGTCTCTTTTGGAGGGAGAGGAGGATACACGTGTTCTGGGACCGCATCGTTATTCGAGCGAGGGTGTAGATCGGCAAGCTCTGTCTCATTATGGTCTGAGCGAGCCGGGTGATGGTTATTCGGAGTTTTGGTTTTGGGTTTTTTATTTGCCAGATGCAACAGCAGTTGAGTCATTGAGTCCCATATCGCTCCCAGTAGGTACATTGACCACCCGTATACAGTATGTAAGGCGTATCCATGTACCAGAGTATCCAGAATTAATTTTGTAGTTCTTATATTCCGAGCATTCCGGCGCTGATATTGCCGAAGATTAAGAATTTATTCCAGAATTTTAGCCAGGCTGACATCGCAACCTTTTCAATAGAAGCTTCATCGAGAAGGTTGGAGATCGACCCCCCGTATAGTGTGGTTGGTCGTCCCATTACTCCTCTTGTTACGATATTAAGAACAGAAGGTCGTTCAGCGGGAAACATTATGTGATCTTTAAGTTCTTCTAAATCGTCTTGTGAATATATGCCACTAGTGGCAAGTGCTCCGAGGCTGATATATTTCCAGGATGGTCTGGTTAGAGGTTTCATAACGGCTGGAGCTACTGTTTCCACCGGTTTCGGCATGAGTTTATACCAGGCGCCCCCGAGATGGTACATAGGCGGGGCGAAGGAGTTGCAGATAATCTGCGTTCCTTGGTGTAATAAAATATATGTGTTTGCGGTGTTAGGAAATATGTACGGTTTTCTCGTACTACCGGAAGTTGATCGTAACAATCTTGAGTTTGAGCCAGCTTCACTTTAACCGGGACGCATTTTACAATGTGAATTACTTCTCCGGCGGATAAAGCCATGTATCCGGGGCCTTTCATAAAGTGATAGGCGAAGATGTCGGGAGAGCGCGAGGCTATAGCTAGGGCATTCTGCATTAGTCGTAATTCGAAATTGCATTGTTGCATTAGGATATTTTGATACAACTGATTTATTTGAGTTCGAATGTGTTTTTCTACGTAAACGAATTTTGAATTCATATATGTGAATATATCAAGGTTGGTTATACGGCCAGAATTTTTGAATATAGCGACACCGGGCGTGGTTTCGAAAATTATTAATTTAGGGTGTTCAGTTCGAATGAGCGTGTAAGTTACATAAGTGACTACTTAGTATTTGTTGTAATATGAGAAATTCGTAATCGGTTAGGGTGTACAATTTTGCTATTTTTCTTGATTCTAATTCTCACATTGTTTTTATTTAATATTTCTAAAATTTCGTGAGGTCCGGTGTAGTGATCTCCGAATTTACCTGGTTTAGGCCCTTTTTGTAAGAATACGTGATCTCCGGGTTTAAAAGTTTGAGGGTTGATTTTTTGTCGTGGTACCTTTTTGATTTATATTTAGCTTCGATAACGTTTTCACGAGCGTTGGTCTGTATGGCGTGAAGTTGTGTAACGAGATTTATTAAATAGTCATCATAATTAGCTAATTTGTCTTCCGGGGCCATGGAGATTCGTTCGATGGCATCCTTGCAATTTTACCGAAAACTAATTCGTAAGGGGTATGTTTGGTGGCTTCATAAACGCCTGTGTTATAATTGAACATTGCGAGTCCGATCCATCGATCCCATTGTTTCTGTTCATTTGCATATTGCTTCAGATATTCTCCTAGAACATGATGTGATCTTTCTAGTGAGCCGTTGGATTGTGGATGAAAGGCAGTTGTGCGAAATTTGCGAATTCTAAATATTTTGGCAATCTTTCTCATTAAATCGCTAATAAAATTTCTTCCTTGGTCCGTTAATATTGATTCAGGTGCTCCCAATACACAAATAAATCTATCTACGAAAGCTTCTGCTAGGGTTTCAGCAGTTTGATTTGGTAGGGGTATTCCCATGCAATATTTTGTTAATTGGTCTTGCAATGTCAGAATATATTGGTTTCCTCTTTCTGTTTCGGGCAAAGGACCTACTATATCCATTGCTACTTTATCAAAGGAAGATCCAGGTGTATCTGTGATGAGCATAGGTTGTTTAGTTTTTACTCGCACTAATTTCTTTAATTGACATTGTAAACATTGCTGAATATGTAGTTGAATAGTCAGATTTTAAATTTTCCCAATAGTACTTATGTTTTATTCTATTGTAAGTTTTCGTAACGCCTCGATGTCCTCCGGTAGGCGAGCAATGCATTTCGCCAATTATGACGGGGCGGAGATCCTTAGGGGGGTATTTAATTGACCCGTTACATATAATTAATTTTATTTCTGAGTCAACAAAATTCAGTTGCAGGAGAGGTCTGATATCTCCCCATGGCACATTGTTAACGGTATCTGTTTTAGCGATACTGATCGTCTCTAATTTTAGTCTATTGGCGGTATCTCGTAAATCTTTTATTACCGCGCTGATCTGCGTCAGGGTCATAGTCGGTCCTTCTCGTAGACCCTCGCTAATAGGTAAAGCCATATGGTAATGTTTCTTGTATTTTATGGCCTTCGTTTTTCCTAGGATTAAGGGACTTAAGCGTGGGATATCGTTTCTTTCGAACAATTTTTGGGATCCTGAATCTAGTGGTTTTCCATTAGTGTCGACGAAATAAGCAATGTTATCTTTACGTAAAAATAGTAGATCCCGTGTTTCTATTACGTTATTTTTTGATGTTAAGGTATTAATAATGGAAGATTTTTCTTTTGTTGGGTGATTTTGGATTTGATTATCGTTATTCAGTAAGTCGTTATCAATTTCGTTATTTTCAATTTCATCTTTATCAGGTGGATCGTTTCTCTCTTGGATTTCCTCGATTTCGTCTGAGTGTAAGGGAGAATTTCCAAGTGATCTTTGAGTTTCCTTCTCTTTATTTTTTGCCGTCTGGCTTCGAGTTTGTATTCTATTGGATTTAAGAGGGTCATAAACTGATGCCTTTGCTGCGTCTTTAATTTCTGGTTCGTGTAATTCTTTGCGTATAACTGGTGTCGAATCTGAGGTTGTTTCGGGTTCATCACTGTCAGGTGGTAAGTTTTTTATTTCTTCGTCATCTGAAAGGTACAATTAAGTTAAAATCTTCATCCTCATTGTCCTCATCGGATTCTTCTAACATTTCGGCTATTGTTTCGGCGTCCTTTGGATCGTCAGGGTTTAAAAGTTTTTTTATGATGGATTATATTGCAGTTCGCTTCGTCTAAATCTATCGGATTTCTTGATAGAGCGTCGGCATTTACATTAGTCTTACCTGCTTTGTATACTACGTCATATTCGTATTCGGATAATTTTAATCTCCATCGTAATATTCTCATGTTTGCATCTTGTGCATGTTTAAACCAAAGTAGTGGTTTATGGTCAGTAACTAAGGTGAATTTCCGTCCGTATAAGTATGGTCGGAAATGTTTTACGCAATATATTATCGCTAAAGCTTCTTTCTCATATGTATCGTATTTTATTTCGTTGTCAGTTAAAGTACGTGACGCGTATGATATTGGTCGATCTTTATTAATTTCTCCCTGTGACAAAATACCTCCTACAGCAATTCCGGAAGCATCAGTGGTTAAAATAAAAGGTTTCGAAAAATCTGGATATTGTAAAACCGGTTCTTTGCATAATTTCTGTTTCAACGTTTCAAATGATTCTTCCTGCTCGGATTTCCACTCAAAACGGGTGTCGTTTTTTAACAAATTGGTCAGTGGTTTCGTTAATTTCGAGAAGCTTGGTATGAATCTTCTACAGGGTGTCGGATTCGATTTGGACGACTCCAAAGATTATAGTAGATTGGGTCAAACTGAGAAGAAAAGTTATATACCATTTTACAAAATCCGTAATTATTATCGCGTAATTAAGAAAAACGTCTGAGCCAATAAGTGCACGAAGGAGCGGAAGGCTGGGCTCGGCAGATATGCAAAATGGTGTATTTGTTGACATCTCTCAAGATCCGATAGCGAGAGGTGGAGTCACGCATCGATCGATGAGAGACGGTGGCGAGCGGGGAGCGGTGAGCGGGCGAACGACGCGCAGCAAGCGAACGCGCGACATATGACACCGCGGCCGCGCCGAAAAAGTTTTTCTGGTGGTAGGAGAATAATACACCATTTCAAATTTCAATCTTATAAAAGATTCAAATTATAATAAACATTATGTATACTAACTCTAAGTAACACACACACACACACACGCACGCACGCACGCACGCACGCACGCACGCACGCACACAAAATATACAGGGTGAGTCTTTCCATAGCCGACAAAATTTTTGAGAAGGTAGAACGGATCGAGATGAACAGAAAAGTCCTGTACCATTTTGCAATTTTCGTAATAGTTAACGAGTAATTAATTATTAAAAATCGTTGTCTTAGGCCGGCCTACCGCCCAATTCGAGCGCGTGGCGAGATGTGCGCACAGCA
>NW_011965164.1:0-5807 GCF_000949405.1 Vollenhovia emeryi
CTTTAGACAATCTCTACAAAAATATCTTCACTACAAAACTATCTTCTCTACAAAAGTAATGATCAAATGGCACCAACTAAACTAAATAGTTTTAAACGTGGTGGGGCGATGATTGGAGTGGGGGCATGTCCGCCGGCTGGGCGCCCGCGGACGCCCGTTGCCCGTTGGAGTGGGGGCATGCCCGCCGGCTGGGCGCCCGCGGACGCCCGTTGCCCGCGGTTTAGACAAACTCTACAAAAATATCTTCACTACAAAACTATCTTCTCTACAAAAGTAATGATCAAATGGCACCAACTAAACTAAATAGTTTTAAACGTGGTGGGGCGATGATTGGAGTGGGGGCATGTCCGCCGGCTGGGCGCCCGCGGACGCCCGTTGCCCGTTGGAGTGGGGGCATGCCCGCCGGCTGGGCGCCCGCGGACGCCCGTTGCCCGCGGTTTAGACAATTTAATACAAATAAATATTTTATTTTAAATTACAAAAACTTGGCGCTGCTCAACCGAATTTTAATAGCCCCCTCTCTCCTTCCACTATTCCTTCGCCCCACTCCTTTACAAGTATGAACCCAAGTACGTGTGCGTGTACGTGCGTTCACGCGCGCGCGTGTGTGTTTGTGTGTGTGTGGGTGTGATGACGCATTATTAGAGTAAAGGAATGATAATTTGTACGAATATGTACGCAATAATACAAGTATTCCGAAAACTTATTGTAAAACTTTGGATAACCTTCCCGACCATGATCGTATAGCTAGCATAATGTTACATATTATTGCATTTAAGTACACAGCTGGAGAGAGAACACATCGAACGGACATACTGTTAATAAAGAGTTAGCATACATTGTTATAAATTTTTTAACAGTATATATGCTATATCGTTTGGATCATGCAAATGTTTCATTTCCGACATCAAAGCTTTGCTAGCAAACAACAGCACAATAGACGACATAGATGCATAGGAAGATGCTAACATTTTTGTTAGTAAAATATCACGAGACATGATAGTTATAATTACCTATTAAAATTCGGTTGAGCAGCGCCAAGTTTTTGTAATTTAAAATAAAATATTTATTTGTATTAAATTGTCTAAACCGCGGGCAACGGGCGTCCGCGGGCGCCCAGCCGGCGGGCATGCCCCCACTCCAACGGGCAACGGGCGTCCGCGGACGCCCAGCTGGCGGGCATGCCCCCACTCCGACGGGCAACGGGCGTCCGCGGGCGCCCAGCCGGCGGGCATGCCCCCACTCCAACGGGTCTAAGCCACAGCAATTATCCGCAAGTATTCCAGCTTTCAATGTTATTCCATTGTATGTCACAATTTTATATTGTGGATTGTTGCAATAAGGTATAAGTGGTCCATCATAATGCAGTGACTGAAGACTTGAATGTGTTGCAATAAAATTAGATGAAACAGCTGATATTGACGAATGTGAATTTATTTCGTTTTCAATATATCTGCGTACGACTTGTTGCAACGGTTTATCAGCTTTTCTAATATATCTCTTCAGTGTTTGCATGTAATTTTCAAATTTAAACGCACTGAAATTGTCAACAGGTCCAAATCTTCTAACATCGTCCACAAGATGAACAAGACTATGAACATTGTGTGAAATGTTTCCAACGCCATATATTTTTGAAAATGTTTTAATAAAAAAGTAAATTAGATCTTTCGCATAGGCTAGATGTTCATGCAGCTCTTGTGAAGACAAAATTCTCATAATCACGTGCAGTGTCATAAAATTGATGTATACATTATTTTTTAATATAGTTTTGAACGCCATGGGACCTGTATATAACAATATTAATCTATATTCCGTTGCCTTCCATAATTTGATACAATCCAGTTTTCGAGGCTTTCTGGCAAATTCTATAGGTATGTAACTTTTTAATTGCGTCACTAGACGTGTAGAAATTTCGTCAACAGCTTTGTATTGTAACCGAAAATGTAAATCTCCATGAAGCCATAAATTCAATAACTTTCGCATTATTCCTAAACATACCAAATGCATGTAATCTAATGGCACATTTGTAACGGGCTTGAAATAAGGTATGTTTAACAGGCTGCAAGTTGTATTTGGCTTGTGGTAAGTATCGTATATTTTCTGTATGAAATCGTCATCAGATCTACGTGGTGCATCAATTTGTGGAAAACACATTCGTCTGTCAATGTATTCTCCTTCAGTTGTGCATTTTGTACAACTGGAATATCCAGAATGTCCTTTAACACATAGAACAAATGCTTTGGCAGGTGTGTCACAAATTAACGCTTCAATTCTGCATGGTATATTTCGATTGTCAATATTAATGCCTTTTTCACATAATTCTTTTGCCTCGTTTACAAAATCTTTCAAAAAATCATTCGCATTTTCCAGTTTTTCATTGCCGTGATATATTCCAATAATAAAAACATTTTCGTACGGAAAGATTGATTCTAAGATAGGCCAAAATTGTTGTTGTGATGATTTCGTCAAAGGTAATCCGTCCACGTTGACAAAAATTTTGACACAATCAATACTATCTTTGACAGACGTTATTATTTTTAATACTGAATGTAGTATACCAAAATGACCGTTTTAATTTTTGACTATTTACCCGTTTTCGTGAATTTTTTATTTTTTTATTTAATTTTACTTTTTAATTTTACTGTCTTAATTCTGGACCATAGTCTTTCTATTTAGATATTCGGTTTCTCAGATCGTTCCTGGCATTTTATAACTTCCTAGACGACAACCCTTTACATTGGATTTTTTTAGAATTGTGAACTTGTGTAGTTTCGTTTCGTGCAGTTGAGACTCTAGTTATTTTAAGTTACATGATACAATCACCGAAGTACCATAAGTTGTTAACTGTTATACGTAAGAATTTCAATTTGTATTATGCGCCTTGAATGTCTACGTCGGTTGAGTTGACACACTGGCTTAAGTTTTATCCGGTCATGTTTACCACTCTTTATTATTAAATTTTGACTCGTTCCGATAACGCTGTGTCACAGTCAGTCTAACTGCGCCGTCACGGACTCATCCCTTGTCGAGTTAATCAGTCCTCTTTATGTCAGGCATCATTTAGAGATTTACCGATTGACAAAATTAGAGGATTGCCGTCGATGCGGTGCCGATCTATATTTTCGATTAGGAGGTACATGTTTTGAATACGTTGCGTCCAGCTATAGATATATATATATATATAGAGTACAATTTTGTGTATACTTACATTTCTTTGTAGTTACTGAAGAAGACCCGAAGAAGGGTCGAAACGTATATATTAAATAGAAATTGAAGAATTATATTGTGAGAACTGAGATCCGTTCATTTTGTGGCTCACATTGGCATTTTCTCCTTCCTATTTAATATTTCATGTTACTTACAGTAGAAATATAGAAATGTTAGGCCTTTAATAGAAATATTCTAATTACGGATGTGCCGGATAGTGTATTTGCCTGATAACCGGATACCAGATAATTCAACACTTATTATAACTGGAGAACCAGATAACCGGATATTATCCGGCAATTACACAAAGAAACTAAAAAATATAAATTTAGTGTGGAGTTATGTATATTTGCAGATTGCTTGAAAAGGGTCCAAATCTGTGACCAAAACGTCGTGTATTTTTTAAATAAAAGTATTGGGCAGTGTAGGTCATTTTTAGAAAAATACATATCATTGGTTTTAAATTATTGGCGATATTAAATCTATTTGTGAGTTAAATAAATATATGTATTGACAAATATATTAAGTATTTGTAGGTATGTGTTAATTGCCGGATAATATCCGGTTATCCGGTTTTCCAGTTACAATAAGTGTTGAATTATCCAGTATCGGGTTATCCAGCAAATACACTATCCGGCACATCCGTAATTAGAATATTTCTATTAAAGGCCTAACTATATTCTATATTTCTACTGTAAGTAACATGAAATATACATATAAATAATTTCAATCTAGACGGATTGTAGAAAACGACCGAATAGACCGGATAGTGATGAACTGTCGTACTAATAACGTACGGCGGTCAAGTTCGTTATCGCATAAACATTATCTGTATAAATATTTTCAATAACTTAATGTAACATGAAACATAAGGTAAGATCAAATACGAAAAAGATTACCTCAGATTACAATAACGTTAGGTTTCGTCCTTTCGAAAGCCGAAATGATGCAATTCATTCAAGGAAAAAATTGAACAATGCGGCGGCACAATATGGTTGTTTGGTTGCCGTGACGACAAAATAAATGTCGAATGAAACATAACCATGCGTTTTATCTGCAGGATCGTATTTCGTGTATCGAGTTCCTCTGGCTATACATCAAATCAATAAAATAAATAATTTTAAAAGAATCCACAAAAGTAAAGTTAATGTAGAAGTGAAAAAATGTGTAAGAACTTTTCATAATATTATAATGAAACATCGAAGATTTATATTGACCGTATCTGGCAATTTTAATTTATTGCGAAAAATATTACCTCAGCCAGGGTTTGAACCTGGACTTCCCTACATACTAGGCGGGCGTCTCAACCAATTCGACCACCGAGGCATGGTTGACACGCAAAATTTCCCATTCTGCACTTAGTAGTCTTTTACATATTCTTTCACCTCATTTCGCGGAATTGCCTCTTCATTCTAGAACATTGCTTCGAACACCTATACATATGCAAAGTAAACAATTGGAAAATGGAGAGTATTGTCACATTGGCCTAGCAAATGAATTAAAGAATTTTTTGGCACAAAATACTATGTTCTCAGCTGAGGTGCATATAATTGGATTTAATATTGATGGTTTACCTTTATTTCGTAGTTCAAACATTCAGTTTTGGCCAATTTTAGGAATAGTTAAAAATACCACACAAACTAAACCATTTGCTTTTGGAATTTTCTGTGGCACGTCAAAACCAGTACCGTTAGAGAAATTTTTAGATGATTTTATTGTTACGTCCTGTGGACTCCACGATTTCTCTCTTTCAAAAACCATAGGAAACATGTTTTTTCTTCCCTTGGAAACTACTATTTTAGAAATCAGCGGATATCGACTAGCCATGAGTCCCCTCCCCACAAAAAATTTATTGCCAGAGTTTCACTTTTCGAAACTCGAAACGTAGAGTGCCCTGATTGTTGCTGGTCGATAACCGTTGAAATAATAAAAAGGGGAGAGATAACAAACAGGATGGGATCAGGCCCTTTCAGACTGCAGTTTAGATTTCTAAAATTGACCCAAAAGTGAAACTTGGGATTTTTTCGACAGTCGCTGAAGGAAATGATGCCCATAAATAAATATCAAAGGGCGACAACGACTTAATGGTCGGGTTGCTAATAAGAAAGACAACTCCTTGACACCTCCCAATAGTCCACCAATGGAAAACCAAAATCCAAAATCTCCTTCCACGTCCCATGACCAAGATCCACCCCCGAAAAATCGTATATAAACCCGAAGCCTACTGGCTCAGTCTCTTTTTGGCAGTTCCCGACTCCACCAGCACAGTTCTCTCCGCGATTCTCCAAGTTAACATTCTTTTATATCGTTTATATTCTTTTATATCAAGTTTTATCCAGTCCAAATAAAATCTGTGCGCGATTTCGGCCGACGGACCACCTATCTGAGCCAGCCGCCTTCGAAGATTTACCAGATACCGCAATCCACCATCGATCGTAATCAGTAGTAAGTCGCACGTTGTCTCTTCTTTTCATTTTGTTTCGGCTCGACGATCACCTTTCCCCAATTAATTTTTATTTTTTAATCTGAGGGACCTTCGCTAGTTTTAACTTCCTCGTCCATGCTCTTGCGAACTAACGCCAAATATCCATTCTTCAGTA
>NW_011965165.1:0-5808 GCF_000949405.1 Vollenhovia emeryi
CAGCACACTTACGGAAGTTTCGAAATAGCAGGAAGTATAATTACCGGATTAAAACCAAATCAAACTACAAGTCGCCCAGTAGTTCTAGCTGGTCACGTCGACAACGACGGATCGTGTTCCGGAGGTGCCTATTCAGATCCTTACGGAAGTTGGGGAAATGTCGTAGTATTAGGCAACATAAAAATCACAATACAAGACTACGTCGCTGACGTCCGTTTACATAATAACCGAGTGCAACTTAGATCAGGTGTAGCCTGCGAACTTAGCGCTACAAAATGCACTGACATTGAAGGTGGAAATACTTTTTGGGATCCAGTGCCCGCAGACTCGTGTAAATTCTCTGATTATAGCGTGCTATATCAAGGGATTGCGGATAAAATAATCGATAATTTAAGCGAATTATCTCAAGTCGCTTATTCACTAAAGACAGAAGACCCTAACCAGCACGGGCAAATACGCTACATGTGGGTACACGCTCACTCGAACTGAATACCCTAAATTAATAATTTTCGAAACCACGCCCGGTGTCGCTGTATTCAAAAATTCTGGCCGTATAAACAACCTTGATATATTCACATATATGAATTCAAAATTCGTTTACGTAGAAAAACACATTCGAACTCAAATAAATCAATTGTACCAAAATATCCTAATGCAACAATGCAATCTCGAATTACGACTAATGCAGAATGCCCTAGCTATAGCCTCGCGCTCTCCCGACATCTTCGCCTATCACTTTATGAAAGGCCCCGGATACATGGCTTTATCCGGGGCCTTTCTATTATACATTTACATGCCGGAGAAGTAATTCACATCGAAAATGCGTCCCGGTCGAAGTGAAGCTGGCTCAAACTCAAGATTGTTACGATCAACTTCCGGTAGTACGAGAAAACCGTACATATTTCCTAACACCGCAAACACATATTTTATTACGCCAAGGAACGCAGATTACCTGCAACTCCTTCGCCCCACCTATGTACCATCTCGGGGGCGCCTGGTATAAACTCATGCCGAGACCGGTGGAAACAGTAGCTCCAGCCGTTATGAAACCTCTAACGAGACCATCCTGGAAATATATCAGCCCCGGAGCACTTGCCACTAGTGGCATATATTCACAAGACGATTTAGAAGAACTTAAAGATCACATAATGTTTCCCGCTGAGCGACCCTCTGTTCTTAACACCGTAGCAAGAGGAGTAATGGGGCGACCAACCACACTACACGGGGGGTCGATCTCCAACCTTCTCGATGAAGCTTCTATCGAAAAGGTTGCTATGTCAGCCTGGCTAAAATTCTGGAATAAATTCTTAATCTTCGGCAATATCAGCGCTGGAATGCTCGGAATATATCTATGCATAAGAACTACAAAATTAATTCTGGATATTCTGGATACGCCTTACATACTGTATACGGGTGGTCAATATATCTATTGGGAGCAATATGGGACTCAGTGACTCAACTGCTGTTGCATCTGGGAAATAAAAAACCCAAGACCAAAACTCCGAATAACCATTCCCCGGCTCGCTCCGACCATAATGAGACAGAGCTTGCCGAACTACACCCTCACTCGAAGAACGATGCGGTCCCAGAACACATGTATCCCCCCCTCCCTCCAAAAGAGACCACCGGATACACACTCGGACTTAAAGACTAAGAAGGAGCGATCTGCGAAAACGTTCAGCAGAAGCTCTTAAATTAGCATGTTCCGTCATGCAGCAACTCAACCCGGATTTTGTTTATTCTTTTTAGAGATGGAAATCCCTACGATTGACACCCAACAGCTGACCCGTAGCCCCCTGAGGGTGAAGATACTCAGGGTGGAGTCCCCCACCTTTTTCTGGGTAAAGATCCAGAACGAAAACGATACCCTCGAGGAACTCCTCGAGGAATTAAATTGGAAGATGGGAAGACGAGGCCACCCTATCCAACATTGGCCTCACCACATCGTCCCAGGCGAAGCGGTTGCCATCCGCGAAACTCGGGGATGGCAAAGGGGGATAATAACGCGGATCGAGCGGGGTGACCAAGTCACGGTCACCCTGCGCGACTGGGAACGGTCGGTCCAACGACCAATGTCAGACATTTACCAGCTGCCGAAGCGCTTTCGCGAGCTCGAATGGTAGGCCATACCTTGCGGCCTCGCCAACGTAGAGCCCGTGAAAAGCCAGACAGAATGGCCACATAAGGTCATCCAATTGACAAGACTACTCTTGGAGAAGCGGACGGGACGGATGCAAATCCGAAAGCCTATAAACAACGTAGGCGCATTGATCTCGTTAGAGATCAACCCGGAGACAATAACCGAAGAGCGCAGAACCAAGGAGCTGCTGCTAAGGAAGGGGTGTGCCGTGCACACCGAGGAGCAGCAGGAAGCCCTGCTGCAGCGGTTCCTCGCGGCATGCTCGCTCCAGAACAAAGAATTAGCTTAACCTTAGTCCTACTCGCCAGCGTGGTTTTTAAAAAAAAATAAAAAAAATTTTTTTTATATATATATTTATATACGGTTAACCTTAGTCCTACTCGCCAGCGTAAAAAAAAATTATATATATTTATATATACGGTTAACCTTAGTCCTACTCGTCAGCGTGGCTAAAAAAAAATTTATATATATTTATATATATGGTTAATCCTAAACTTATAATATCAGCATTTTTTCCTCATTTTATTTTATTTTTTATTTTTATTATTATTTTTTTTCCTTTTCTCAATATTTTATAAGTTGATTTTAATTTTAAGTACCAACGTAGTTATAAGAATTAAAATATAGTATTAGCCCTAACTGTGTAATATTATAAC
Source organism: Vollenhovia emeryi (assembly GCF_000949405.1). Taxonomy (NCBI): domain Eukaryota; kingdom Metazoa; phylum Arthropoda; class Insecta; order Hymenoptera; family Formicidae; genus Vollenhovia; species Vollenhovia emeryi. The sequence goes on from NW_011965165.1 coordinate 2,797, forward strand.
ACACTAAGTAATTATGAGTTCCTAAAATTCAACTAGTTTCATATTGTATTGATATATTACGTTTAATCTCTTTAATTTAATCTTAATGTTACACGCCAGCGCGGCCTATTAAAATTAAGAATAGACGAATAATCCTATTATAGATATAAGTTTTCAATATCAGGAAACAAAATTTGTACTCAATCTTATAACTATAAGTTGACTTCAATCTTAGATATAAAATTTCAAATTAATTCAAATAAATATTCTATTATCACCATTGAAATCTATCTAACTTCTTTTTCTTAGTTCCATCTATTTTAACCAAATCCAGTGCGTTCCCTTATAACACAACAAAAACATATATATATACATATTATAAGCAAATATCAGCGGCTACCTGATATACCTGAGCGAACTGACGAAAAACATAAGGGTCTCAAGGCCCGAGGGATCAGGTCAAAACAGAACTCGAAAAAAAAGAGAGGGAGTGTTAGAGAGTGTAAACACTCTCCGGGCCGACCGATAGTCACGTAGTCAGCTTACCATTTACATTATTTGCCCTGGAAATAAATTAAAAGTAGGGTATATAGGCCGGTTCTAACCCATGGGGCTCCGGAGGGGGGGGCGGGGCGGGGGGTACCCCGTGGCGAGGGGACAGCGGGGAGGGGGGTACTCCGTGGCTAGGGGACCGCGGGGAGGAGGGAAGTACGCGACCTTGACGTCACGCAAGATGCTGACCTGTCACTACGTGACATGTAACAGATATCTAGGTGCTGACCTGTCATCGAACACCTGGGCGGGTATGAGTCACGGGATCAAGCGCCGAAACCTGGCTGATGACTTTCTTATCAAGGTGCATGATGTCAGAGAGTTCCACGCTTATTATTCCACGACGCTTGGCTATCCGCGGAGGCGCGGGGAGGGAGATATTCCGCGGCGATCCGCGGGGCGCGGGGAAGAAGATATTCTGCGGCGATTCGCGCGGGGAGGGGGAGGACCGCGGCGCTACGCGATCCGCGATGGCGCGGGGAGGACCGCGGCGCTACGCGATCCGCGGCGCGGGGAGGTCCGCGGCGCGAGGCAATCCGCGACACATGCATGTAATAGATATCATCGGAAGATGACGATATACAAATGATTAGCGCAGACACACAGCTGCGCGCATCCATGGCATGAGTCATGAGGTCAAGCGCCTAAACCTGGCTGCTGACAGCGACTTTCTTGTCTAGGTGCGTCATGTCAGAGAGTTCCACGTTTAAACTCGCGTCTACTGCATCGGCATGTAATAGATATCACCGAGGATGCCTTTGATTAGCACCGATACCACAGCTACATATTAATATTATTTTTCATGGTATGAATCACGGGGTCAAGCGCCGAAACCTGGCTGCTGACAGCGACTTTTTATGGTATATAAACGGTCCGGTAAGCCCGCTGTACCACAGTAGGAGATTTTATACGAGATCGAGAACTAAGAATACGTTGGGACCCACGAACGCATCGTTAGACAAGAAGTTCGTATTTATCATCCAGTTTCTTCGTGTCCTGATAGGCCTTAAGATTTCCTTAGCAAGAATGAATTATTACACTCCTCAGGAAATGTCATCCACCAAGAAACAGCGTAGCGTGTAAGTACTACAAAGTTATCGTATATTTTCCTTTACCATTTTCCACATTTAATTGTATTTTTCAAACAGTTTTAACAATCGCCGTTACACACGGTATGTTCATCGAAGCAGTTAAACGCCATCCGTTCCTCAAGATGAAACTGTATCATGCAAGAAACAGTGTGGTGACGTGTGAGTATCATAAAGCTACTGCATATTTGCACACATTTTTTACACGTATAATTGTATTTATTTTACTTTATATATTCTTTCAGTTCTAACGATGAACCACATATCCCGCCGCGTATCATGTGCAGGAGGTTACCGCTGACATCTACATCGTTCAAATACATAGATATTGGGATCAGAGTAGTACCTCGTGCATCCTACGTAGAAATAATTCTCGGCGATAATCAAGGACATCAGATTGAGTTAGATCAATCAATTTGGAAAGAATACAGACAAAATCAATCAAAAATAGACCAGCTGCTAAAGGCAACAGATGCGTCATCATCATCAGCGATACAGCTTAATCATTTAGGTATAGAACTAGTTAGAATGCGCCACGGAAATATTGTAAAAGTAACATCAAATAATACTTCTATGTACATGAAACCATCAACCATATCATTTTTATTTGAATTGGAACACTGTGTAGACTCCATACATTTTGAACTGTATGCGGATCTAGAAACTGTACATGAAAGCTTTGAAGAACTCGTTGTGCATGTACAAGATATGTGGATGAGCGGCGAAAAAAAATGCGATACACCGAACGATGCAGTTAGAATCCTACACGACAAGTACTATAAAAATTTAACCGAAAATGGTGACTTTATTTCGATCATAATGCGCGAATTAATGGTTTATGCTGTAAAAGAAATTCTTGCCGAAGCCCATAGTCGGGGTGATGTATTTTGATAAATTGAGATAATAAAATGAGATTAAAATTGTTTTGAATGACATACATTTTTTCTTCCACTTCCAATCCATTCTATCTTCCCTTCCCAAGTAGTTAATAAGAAGAAGAAGAGCGACAACATAGGGCTATATGCGAGGAAGAGGATGCGAACGGGGAGAGAGAGAGAAGGAAATACGAGCGGAGAAAAAATAGACATCGTTTCAATATATAATATATATTTATTTTGCTTACAGCAATTGAATACACTTCTTAACACATGTTGTTACATATTTTTATGGTTAGACCACTACTTGTATAGTTTAAAAACATTTTGTAAAGCGCAATTTGTTACATGTTTCTGGCAGTGAAAAGTATGTGTAACATCCAATTTATTTAGAGATGGTATGTCCTCGTAGTCTACATCAATAGTTTCAATATATACATCTCCTCTCGCGTCATCCAAGAGCATATCCTTCAGCCATTCCCGTTTTTCGTGTCCCTTGACGTAGACGAGAAACGGTG
>NW_011965166.1:0-2110 GCF_000949405.1 Vollenhovia emeryi
AACGTCGGTATCAGCCTCAGGTTGCGCTACACGACGAATCTTGCATGATCTTGCATCGAAATCCGTAGCAGCGCGACAGAGAGCGTTATGATGTACGTAACTTCTCATCAATCCGCTCCAGCGATTGTATGAAATGTTATCGGTTGTACCTCTTCTCCCTTCGGATAGTCCAAATTAGTGGTGGGCGATGTTCATTCGATGTTTAGAAAATCGATGCTTTTTATCGCCATATCGATTATTTTTAATCGATGTTTTTGCTATCGATGCATCGAGCAAGAATCGATTATTAAGGAATAATATCGATGTTTCGTGACCTAATTTCTCTTGGCAACGCACAGATGGCATCACAGATAAGTTAGTTCCGTCTGGGCCGTCGGCGGTTCACACGTCTTCCGATGGAAGATAAATTTTTGATCCTGCGGGATTGCATCATCCCGCGTGTGGCCCGGTTACCGGGCCATTGCATCGTTCAATTCACTACATTCCAAGCAATACCATTAAGTCTATTGGTTCGACGTGGCCGTGTCGGCTCAGTGTCTGTGAGCCGGGAGCCAATAACCAGAGAAGAAGAAGAAGAAGCATCACAGATATCTATACATTAAAGACACTAAACTATACATGACGGATAACCTCGTGGGTGACTGGATCGTGATCTAAGTACGTGTTACTGAAATTTTTGTAATATATTATTTTTGTAATATAACGTACGTGAGAACTCTGCTCTTACAGAGGAATTACAAGTAGATTGAATAAAAACCATGCGAATATCCGATCGACTTTCAATTCCTCTGTAAGAACAGAATTTAGGCATACATTTCTTTTGCGAATGATTGTATCCGACAAGATTCGGATACAAATATCTCTGCAATGATACATACGAATATTTCGACAACTTAGGGTGCCGTCACATGGAGCGTAACTTGCGTAACTTGCGTAACGTAACCTGCGTATCACCAATCGCAGGATCATTCTGATAGAACCGTTTCAATAATTCTGTTGAAATAGTTCTGTGATTGGTGATACGCAGGTTGCGCTACGCAGGTTGCGCTACGCAAGTTACGCTCCATGTGAATCGAGCCTTATTGTAAAACGTTGGTCAACCTTTCTGACCATGAAAAGCTGCAAGTTGATTGGCTACACATTTCTCGGAACTAGTGCTTTTGAATCATGGATACAAAGCTAACAAGTGAGCATCAAATAAAACAGTCGTTATCTTTCTTTAGCTCTTTCTGCCCAAATGTGTATTCGAGAGCTTCGCCATCATCTTCGCCATTGTCTACCGAGTCGACCAGCATGTCCGCAGCTATCGATACAACGGTGTCGTAAGTAAAAATATATATTGCATCACGGTGTCGTAACTAAAAATATATATTTAATGCATAACACTTCGACATAACAATACATTCTGTTCACAGAAAAGACACGGTTAAGAAATGCACTTCCAAATTGAGAAGTCACGTTTGGGACAATTTCACAAAAGTAGACGCAGTGACTGCTCGATGCCAATCTGTACGAAAAAATTGAAACTGGAAATACAACAAATTTAATGCAACATCTTTCTCGAAAGCACCCTCTAACAAAACGCCACAGTAAAAAATCGGAAAGTGATCAAGATGATCCTTCGGAAAATGCAGAAATGCAAAAGAACGCTCTAGTACCTGTAAGTAATTCACTCGAGATCGGACGGAATTTTGCATTTGTCTATAACTTTAATAGAAATTAAGGTAAATATGCATAAAAGGTCACACCTCACCGATGTCCTCGGCACTTAGATATGTTGTAGGGGAGAGTTTTCTGAGTAATTCCCCGCAAAAATCAAGTGGGGGACGGCATTGGTTTAGGAGGTATAACAAATTGAAATCTAATCTTTGAGCGAGAAAAAGTAATTCGCCAAGACATTGAGTGTCCACAGTGCAAAAATATTGTGAATGTGACATACGAGTCAGACACACACGTTCTACACTACCAATAAATACTATAATACAAGCAGATTCGAGGACGAAAATTCCTTCCCGCGGTAAAGTTGATTAAACACGTAAGTCGCAAGTGTTTTTGGCACGGCGCGCTGCGCGGGCCCGCCCCCTATCCCACCACCACCTCCGCCCACCCC
>NW_011965166.1:2661-5809 GCF_000949405.1 Vollenhovia emeryi
TGCAGCGCGCCGTGCTAAAGACACTTGCAACTGATTCGTTAAGAAGATACAAGATTTAGACTCCATCATTTTTCTCGAAAACTATTACTCAAAGACACTTATACATTCTTTGAATTGTATATGGTGTCAGAAACTTTCCACGTGAGGCCATCCTAAACGTATATGATATCGTGAACATAGCATTTGCGAAACTTCTTTTCTTTATAACTTTTTAACAAACAACGAGCGACGGCTAAAACCTTCTGAAGGTCACTCAGTAAGGTGACCTTGACAACATATGCCAAGGTCAAGGTCATTGGGGCTGGGTCCGTGTTTCCGAAGTTTTACCTTTTTAGATTTCAATTTGTTATATCTCCTAAACCAATGCCGTCCCCCACTTGATTTATGCGGGGAATTACTCAGAAAACTCTCCCCTACAACATATCTAAGTGCCGACCTTTTATGCATATTTACCGAAATTAATAAGGCTTTTTTCAGATTAAGTCAGTTAACAGTCAACAAATTGATAATGTCTTTCGACAAATCCACTCATTCGCAGGTAATGATATTTATATATGTTAAGTTCAATATGATGAAAGATCACAATAATTACAGATTAGTTATATTTTTACATTTTTGATTGTTAGATGGAGGAGCATCGTCCGAAAAAATTACCAACGTCGTACTATATATGCTGGCAATCGACAATTGTCCCTTGTCCACCGTCGAAAACGAAGGATTTTGCACTCTTATGAAGACGATAGTTCCGCGGTACAAAATCCCATCAAGACGCACTATTACTCGTTACATGGACGATAAGTATGAACATTTGCATAACATGTTCAAATGCGAGATTGCTCAAGTTACTGTGAAGAGTGGATGCTTAGGCGTATTGCCGTTAGACGAAAGCCACACGGCACAGTATCTTTCACAAATTCTTGTTGAGGGATTTCAATTCTTTGGAATCAATCGAGAAACCGTGACAGCGATCGTAACTGATAATGGCGCGAACATTAAAAAAGCAGCAATCGATTGTTTTGGTGCTTCCAAACATCTTGAGTGTTTTGCTCACGCTGTGTCGCATATTGTGCCCGATGCCGTAAGTGCTACGCCTGAGGTTGAACAAGCAATCGCAAAAGTAAAAGTTATTGTCACACTAACGAAACGTAGCGTCGTCGTTTCGGACGAATTACGGCGTCTGCAAAAACGGGATGGAAAAACGGAAGCCACACTTCTCAAATTTAAACAAGACGTTCCTACGAGGTGGAATTCGACTTTGATTATGATTGAGCGATTTCTGGAGCTTCACGAATACGTATATCCGATATCTCTTAAGTGCAAAGGGTCCGTAGAAATACCTAGGCGCGAAGAACTCGATTTATTGCGGGATATAGTTTTAGTTTTTAAACCTGTGGAAAATGTAATAACCGAGTACAGCGGAGATACATATGTCACATCGAGTTTGATAATTCCAATTATCCGTTGTATGATGATTGCTATCAAGGCACGCAGTCCGTGCACTAAAATAGGGCAACAGTTCCAAGAAAAACTTTTATCGGAATCATATCGTCGATTTAAAGATTATGAGTCTCGCGAACTGCTTGCGATTTCGACCATTCTTGACCCGCGATTTAAGAAGCTGCATTTTCAAAAGCCTCTTCTCGCCGCGACTGCAATCACGAAGATCAATGCAATTATTAAACATCCAAGCAAAGGTCCTACCATGCAAGTGATGGAAGGATGAAAATAATTCGCAGGTAGCAAACGATAGCGTATGGAGTTTTCACGATAAACTCATTTTCGAGAATAAAAGGGTATCTTCCGAATGCGACGATCTCGCTCTCGAACTTAGACAGTATTTGAATCAGCCGGTTGTGTCGCGAACCGAAAATCCCATCGAATACTGGAATAAGTTGGGAGTTGCATATCCGACACTACATTCCTGTGCTCTAAAATATTTAAGCATTGTTGCTACATCCGTTCCGTCAGAGAGATTGTTTTCAAAAGCCGGCGCAATTAAAGCTGAACGTCGTAGTCGACTTACGGGAGATAGACTTAATAAGTTGGTATTTCTTAGTTCCCTCAACAAAGAATATTGGTATATTTCATAAACAGCGTTTGTAACTTCAAGTTTCTTAAAGTGATAACTTGTATTATCACTTTAATATAGCAAATACAGTTATCTATAATATCGTAGTCAACTTACGGGAGACAGACTTAATAAAGCCAACGGCACACGGTACTATTTTTCCTACTGATTTTCTTAATTGATTCGTTGCGTGCTGTTTAACGAAGCGTTCTACGTGTCCCAATTATAAGAGTGCTACTATTGTTGGTTTCACATGTGCAGATTATCTTGAGTGTTGGGTTAATATTTAAGTTAAAAGATTTCTGGAGAGTTGAACAACATTATTCAAGCTTCTAAAAATTCCCTAGATAACAGCCAATCAGAATATTCAATAAACCCTGTCGTATATCTGATATTGTCATAACCGCAAAGTTCCGCTTGACGTGGAGTGAACAGCACGTCTTCTAAAGTATCGTCTACAATAGATGAAGTAAGCCTGGCGTAAGAAGTAAGAGTAGGAGTAAAGAAACAGATCACTCCCCAGACAGCCAAGCCTGTAAAGAACAGATTTCCGAAAAATCTGTTGCCAAATTTTGTTGACAGAAAGACTACAGATTTGATACAGGCTCTGATATGTCACATAATGTCGGCATATCATCAACAGAAATACACCAAAGCTTGATAACATGACCGGACAGCAGATTGACGGCAGAAATCGAGCAGATCCTGCTCATGCAACATGGTGGCAGATTGGCGGCAGAAACCGAGCAGGGTCTGCTGACATAACCTGCCGCCGAACTGCCACCAGAAATGCAACAAATTCTGTAGTCGAACGATTTAAATCGTGACGTAACTGGTATTTAAATCAGTTGACGTTCTTATTATTTTTCTATTTCTATTCTTCAAAGAAAGTAATAAATGAACAATTTTATTTTAACAGTAATATATATTCTGTGTTAGAAAACATATAATAAAAAATTTATACAAAAATACGTATTATATACAAATTATTATATTACAAATTATATACAATTATCAATCACACACATATAAATTAAATACGGTTATATATAAATTAAATACAATTATATACAAGTATAA
>NW_011965167.1:0-5810 GCF_000949405.1 Vollenhovia emeryi
TAAACCTCATTCCTATCGTTTCTTAACCTAATTAGATACTTGTCCGATTTATTTCCGATCCTTCCAAGCGATTACCTCACTAAGCGAATAAGATCTTTTCCTCCTTTCCTCCCGACGGCCCTGGAGCTGAGCATATTCGGCAAATAGGAGGAACGGAGGATTTATTTTGCCGACACACAGCACGTCAACACCGGAACTAGAACGCCAACTCTTCCAACCGTTAGTCAGAACCGCGCGTCTGACTAAATACCGTATTTATTCGCGTGATAAATAGTACCTGCCGAAATCCAGAACCGGGAAGAGTTGAGCCGTATCGTTACATATATAATATTGACCTCACGAATTATTTACCTGTTCCGAGTTAGAGGCTTCTTTATTGCTGTTCTCACGTTTTTCTAAAGCAAGTTTAACTTCTTTATTACTTGCATGGTTTCGTTTTATGTGATTTATTAAATTAGTTGTACCGCCACCTTTTCCACCGGACTTCACTCCTCTATTACAAATTATGCACGTAGCATCTCTTTTATCAGATGTTTTAAAAAATTTCCACACAAAAGATTTTGTTTTAGGCACTATAAAAGCATATTTTTATGATAAAATGCAAATAGTGAAAAAAATATATTCTGTTTTGTGAAAATGTGAATAAAAAGGAACAAAAGAAAAAGGAAAAGAAAAATAATTAAAAAGATTAGCTTAGGTTAGGTTAGTTGAAATATAACATTTGTTTGACACTACAATACTTAAAAAATTATACTTCAAGCATTAGCAATAAGCAAATATACCCACTTTTGTACTGTTTTTTTCAGTGTAACGGGTCCGTCACCAAGAATATTTAAATTGTAACATGTATATTGTAACAAGGCACAGGAAACATAACAAACATGCTGCGAGAAAGAGGTAAGACATTCAATGTGTGTTATAAAATGAAAAGAAAACCATAAAATGTAAAAGTATTATGCAAATAAAACAAAAGTCATTGTGCAATAAATGTTTATAGCTTTGTACTACTCACGAATGTCGGCTAGTGAACTTTATACAGCCACGAGAAACCAATTTTCTTTAGGTGGGTGAATGAGTCGAACAGGCAAATTCCCTGTGTGTTGAATTTCTCCTTCTCTGCGAATGTAAATATCATAGGATTTTATTAGCACGTTATAGACGTCATATGTGTTGCACGTTACAGATAAATTTTGTACGCTTACCTAATCTTATCTCCTTCCCTCCGGATGAGGCCTCGGCACGTACAAAATTATTATTCACATTCATAATCAGTGAGGATTACGGATTATATTACCACGACCGTACTACACTGGACGCGAAGAACGACAAGCGACGCGCGACGCGCGATATCCAATAGGCGTGGAGTCTTTATAGAAAAACTGTACACTTATTGGATAATCGCGCGGCGCGCATCGCGTTGTCGCACTTGTCTGCTGAAGCCATTAAGCCTATTACACAATGCCAGGCAACAGGCAATAGGAATAGAGAATAGAATTTTCGACGCGTTGGATTCGTCGGAAATTTTCTTCCCTAAATTCTATTCCCTATTCCTATTGCCTGTTGCCTGGCAATGTGTGATAGGCTTGAATGAAATTAATTAATATCTAGTGACTTTAGGATTTCCACAAATCAGTAAAACCAATCAGGATGCAGCTTTAAGTCACCGGATCTAAAATTCTGCATCCTTATTGGTTTTCGTAAGCAATCCAGTAGAAAAACTAGTATTGTGCCGTTGGCTTAAGTTATTTTTCGATTCAATTCTAGGGGTAAAGAACCGATTCACCCAAAAATCGACCAGTGAAGAATCGATTCAAAAAATCGATTTTTCCACCAAAATAATCGATTTTTAAAAGAATCGAATCGGAATCGAACATCCCTAGGGAGCGGCCATTCGAGTTCCGCCTTTCGTGTAGTGCGCTGCTTTTTGACGGCTTATTCGGATCGGGATATTGCGCATTTTGGGCGGTGATCGTGCCCTAGGCAGCGATCATGTATTTTCAAGCGGAATTTTTCACTTTTCACTTTTCACTCAGTGATTTCACGCGACCTTTTTCACGAATCACGGTGCGATCATATAGTTAAAAATGCGTGAAAAGTGAAATTACCAAAAGCGAAGACTAACCTATAGATTAAAAATTACTAATATTACTAGATTTGTAAATCACGAATTCTCGACATTTGAAAAGTCATTTATAGACAGTAAACGGATAAACGTGCAATAACAATGAACGTAACAAGCAAACAGAAAGAAATGTTATTACAATTTCTGAAGAAAAACCCTGATGTGGTAAGAGGTCGAATAAACAGAAAAGCGGAAAGTCGACGAAAAATGGTAAGTTGAAAGAGAATATTATATAGATAGAAAATTAGTAAAAGCAACGTAATATAACACAATTTTTAGGTTGAAATTTGGGATAAAATCGCGGATATCATTAACGCAGCTGCAGTAGGACCCCGAAAAGGTGGGAAAGAATGGGCAAAGGTTTGATATCATACTTATTATGTTATATTAATCTTTTAGCATTTAATTAAAACCATAACCTATTCTAACTTACAATAAATGAAGATAAAAGATAAAATTAAGTTGATGATATCCTATATAATCTTGTAGACATGGAAAGATATGAAAGCTTATATATTAAAAAAGAATCAAAACGACGCAGTCATATGGAAGGAACAGGAGGTGGTCCTCCTTCTACAATAGTTTTCTCCAACTTCGAGGAAGAAGTTTTAGAACTTTTGACCTGAAGCAGCTGGTTTATTAAATATCCCTGAAGGTGGTATAAATATTGCACCAGCAGCACCTTTACTAAATATTCCTGACGGTGATGATATGAACATTGAAGCACCTTTACAAAATATTCCTGACGGTGATGATATGAACATTGAAGCACCTTTACAAAATATTCCTGAAGGTGGTATAAATATTGAAGGATGTATTTTAAATTTCCCTAAAGATGAAATAAGTATTGACGAATCTGCATTAAATGAGTATGAAAGAGATACAGAAGAAATGGCTCAAATTGAACCACAGGGTGAACTATTTGACAAAGAAATTAATAATGTAGAAAATGCAAATGCATCATCAAATATATTAAAACATCAAAAAGAAAAAAGTATTAATAAATACGCAAGAAATATAGCAGCTGAAAACATAAACAGGAAAACAAAAGGTAATAATTAAGATAAATTGTATGAAGAACATCATAAATTGCTTTTTAATGCTTCATAACAAACTTTGATTAATTGATAAATGTTCAATTTCAGAAAATTCAAGGAATGAATTATCTCATAACATGTTAAAAATACAGCAAAAGAAATACAAACTTAAAAAAAGGCAACTAAAGCTTATGAAAACAGCGTTAAATATGCAGCATGAAATATTAAGTGAACTTAAAAATATAAAATTATCTATACAATCATGGGAATCACTTGAAACACTTTAAACATACTTAAGCACTTCGTCATCGAATAATGAACCAAATTTTCGTTAAAACCTGTACTTCATTATATAGCTTGAAACGATCGCCTAATCGTTGTCCCCGCGGACTATGCTCGCCGGTGGCAGGGTTCGAGGGATTAGGGGGAAAGCACTCGAAACAGAGTTACGGTAAATTAAAGCAAACTATATTTGAATAAAGAACACGTGGATACAAGGTATAAGTGCTTAAAGCTAAGAGCGGTCGCGGATGGACGGACGGACGGACGCGGCGTGAGATGCAATGAGAGTATTTACAGTGGTGCGATGAAATGACAATATGTACAGGGTGACGCGCGGTGAGATGAACGTGGGAGGCGAGTGCAGATGAAACGCGGGTGGCGGTTCGCGGCGCGGTGAGCGCGGACCGTGACGGCGGTGGATGACGGTTCGCGGCGCGGGAATCGGTCGCGGGTGGCGCGGTGCCGAGACAGGAATCGGCTGGCTGCAGCGGGTGCCGAGAAAACTCGGCGGAAGCGGAGTACCCTCCACTTCCCTGGTCCCTGTGAGCCGTCGGCCGATCTGCGGTCAGGTGGTTGTACCCGGGCCCGAGAATCCTCGGTCGAGGCGGAGAGCGCTCCACCCCGTGTGTGTCCGGGCACGGTGTGCAGGTGAGCACGCGTGCGCAGTGCCGAGAAAGCTCGGCCGTGCCGGAGTACTCTCCAACGCGGGTTTCCCACTGCTTTAGCGTGTGACAGGAATCAGGTTCTGAGACTTGCGGATGAGCGGCTGTTGCTCGGAAGCTCGTCTCCAAAGGAGTGCTTTTTAGCGCTCGTTTTCCCCTTTTTATAGGGGCTAATTGTCACGCTTCATTAGCCCCTCTCGGGGTTGCGCGTGCGTAGCGGCGCGCGTTGCTCGCTCGGGCCTGGTCGTCGATCTCCGGGGCCGTTCGTGGCCCCAGCTGATCGGCGCGTTCGCTCGCGGCCGCGACGCGCGTTCGGCCCCGCTCGGCGGTCTCCGGGGCCGTTCGTGGCCCCGGCCGAGCGGGTCGGCACGCCGGTGTGTCGTGCGTTTATGCGGCGCTATGCGCCCGCGTCTCGCCCGACGGGTGTTCGGTCGGGCGGCATCCGGCGGGTGGAATGCCGGGAACGGTGCAACGGGGGGTGCATCGTTACAAGCTATTTTGTTTTGTTACTTGGGTCCGAATTCATAGACGTTTCTCAGCTTTCAAGATCAGTCTATCTTTGTCTCGCGTATGATAAAACGTAGTAGACGAGACAAAAACAGACTGATCTTGAGAGCCGAGAAAAGTTTGTGAATTCATCATGTAATATCGTACTTGCGTGTCTACTAGTATAACATATTTTATTTTATTGTGTCAATATTTTTTTGTTTCGTTATTATGTTGTTGCAATATTTTAATTTCATTCATAAGATCCCATATCTGCTCGTCCTTCTCGCGTAAGGTGAACTGTGAATTCTTTGCTTTCAACATGTGGTCATCAATCTCCGAGGAGAGAACGGCTGCGATTTCCTGATTGTTCCTAATAAATTAGAAACACACACTATATTAAACAATTCTTCTCGTAATATCCAAATTATAAATATGTATCTATATATGTATATTAAACAATACAAATGTAAATCTTAAACATAATTAAAAGCAAATATATATATATTTATTTATAATTATTGTAAATATAAAATAAGTATCGTTAATAGCAAAACATACATACTTATATTTATAAATATACGTATTTATTTGCAATTGACGATACTTATCTTATAATATATTTACAATGATTATACATTTTGAATTAAAAATACATACGCCTCACTTACTACGCTTGGCTCTTCTTGGCTCAATGTGTGTTCCAAAAAATATTTTTATGTAAAATATTGTTGTATTAATGTTTCTCGAACAGCATTCCCTCTTGCACGCATATTAGCATTAATCTCTATCTCTTCAACCTCTATATCGTCTTCTCTATATATTTCATTGTCTGCAACATTATACTACTTCACTGTTAGAAGCAGTGTGTGAATATCACACACTTTATCGCGTGTGATGTGTGTCCGCCGTTTCAAGACGTCTGTAAGTGCGTGACTTTTTCATGCACGAATGGATGTTTCATTTTATTGGCGTGTGTGACTTTTCACACAAATGGAGGTGTATAACTTATTTAGGTGTGTAATTTTCAAGGTGTCAATAAATGTGTAAAAAAGATTGCACTACATTGCAAATCCAAGTGTTTTACTATTATACACATATGTAATTTGGTGAAAGCACTTTTTACACGTTTCTTGCCGTTTAAAACAACTAATTACATTATATGATGCGATCCAAGTGGGAGGTTAGATTAGGTTGGGTTAGGTTAGGGAAACGGGGACT
>NW_011965168.1:0-5811 GCF_000949405.1 Vollenhovia emeryi
GTGTTGCGACCTCGGCGGGGAGAGTAGAACGGACGCCTCGTGCGCCGTTGTTCGAGCGGGCGCCTTCCGGCCCGCACCGGGAAATTCGGTCGCGGCGGACCGGCACGCCGGGTGTCAGCCGCGGGTCACGGGCCGCGAGCGTGAACGGCCTCCCGCGACGAGGCTCGGGAGGCCGACGGATCGCGAATTCGCCTCAGCGGAGGCCCCTGGCCTATTCTGTTTTTCTTGTTTGTTTTATTGTGGCCGATCTACGAGGCCGCCTACGTCCCGCGCTTTCGCGCTTTACTGTACTCGAGCGATTAAACAGCCTACTTTCTTCTTTTAACCCGAGTCGAGTCTGATTTTGTGCGCGTGTCTAAGTGTGTGCGTGTGTCGTGTCCCGTCCCGCCGTCCCGTTCCCGCGGGCCCGTAACTACGGGACTCCGCCACTCTACCGACGGTAGAGAGCAGCCGGCCTTTTTCGCGTCGAGGAGGCTTATTCACGGCGCCCATCGAGCGGACCGACGCCGCTATCGTCCGGGGAATCGGGATATTTCGCGACCTGTAACTGACGCCGCCCGCGAGCGCGTCTGGCGCCCAACTTGGCCGCTGTAACGCCCGTTCCGGAGACTCGCCCGGGACGGCGAAGGCAGCGTATCGTTCGCGGAAGCCGCCTCTTTCTCTGTCGCGCCCGGCGACTATTAGAAAAAGCGTGACAATAAATATAAAAATTACAGCCTCAGTCGATTATTCTTACGACTGCGACTCTGCGACTAGCATTGTAGTCCCCGCATTATACATTCTCCATGGTTAGGAAGAACGAACTTCCAACATTGACCACGAGGCGTCCTTACAATCACCTAGTTGTGGTGACTTGCAGTTGCCTAACTATACCACGACACAGTCTATGGTCGTTGGTGGCGCTGTCCGAGCGGGACAGAGAAAGTTAGTCGTTACTCGCCTGTATCACGGTCAAGACTGATCACCTTACCGTGTACCTACGATCTCGAATAAAGTCTTATATCTCCAATACTGTGAGTGAGTACTTCCCGCCTTCGCTATCAGCTATCGGCAAGGAAGTAATTGTGGGCACTTCAGCCGGGCTGTAAATATATCGCAACAAGCCCCCACAATTGGTGACCCCGACGTGATTGCGCATCCGCGCATTTCACCCTCGCATCGGCGGAAAAGGGATCAACGGCGAGGCTCAGGCCATCCCTCGGTTTGGGGATTGACCTGTAGCACTAAGAGGACCTCAACCACGCCCTACCGGCTACGAGGATCCTCGGATTGCCCAAAATTTTTGGCATCACCGACGCCCGGGCGAGTCCATTATCGGGCCTACCCGAAACTTCGGGCGAGTTCACTACCCCGAGGGAGGCCATTTTTGGGTGACGCAAGATCGGTCGTTCTCCATGTACGGACTCAAATCGGCGGGATCCCGTTCTGAGGCATCTCCGACGAAGCGGCCGAGCCAGGTTAAGGGTGCACCCAGGTCAGTGTACGACTGGTGCCGGTGTAGTCATCCCGGCGGACGCGCATCCCGCGCAGTCATCCCGGCGGGCATTGCCGTGCCAGCGTAGTCATCCCGGCGGGCGCGCTTTCCGCGTAGCCATCCCGGTGGACGTTTTCGCGCTTACGCAGCTATCTCTGCGGACGCGCGCCGCGCAGCCATTTCGGCGCACGTGACCAGCGCACGGGACCATACCGTTAGCGCGGGACTATACCGCAGCGCAAGGGGACCATACTTACGGGACGCGTTACACACTCAGCCTTGAGTACGTGCACGCCGACGCAGGGCACTGAGGTACACCTAGGCAGCGCAGCCAGCGAGACCGCCGTCCGTCGGAACGCGGGTCAGCGCCTCTAACCTCCTCTCGCCGACGTCTCGGGTTCGTGCATCACCTCCTTCGAGGGACGACGCCTCTTCAGGAACTGCGAGACCGTCGAGGCATATGCTTTGCCTCTCCCTGGTATTTCTCCTTTGCTTCTTTTCTTTTCTTTTCTTGCATTTTTTCTCGGTTCGCGGTACGCGTTACATAGGTCAAAGATGACGGACGAAGTCGCGCGCGTAGAAGCGTACCGGGTGCCGAAGATTCCGCCCTTCTGGCGACGGTCCCCGGAAGCGTGGTTCGTTCAAATCGAAGCATCGTTCCGCGCAGCGGGTATCACTGTAGATCGTACGAAAGCCGATTGCCTGCTTACCGGCATCGACGAGGAAACAATCGCTCATGTGTTAGATTTAGTGACCGCGGAACCCCCACCGGTCAATCTGTACGCACAGCTCAAAGATCGGATACTCGCGACGTTCGTGGTTTCACCGGAAGCCCGTTTACGTCAACTTCTTAAAGGCCAGGTTTTGGGGGATCAGAGACCCTCTCACCTGCTGAATAAAATGAAACAACTCAATGGCGGTCAGTGCAGTGATACCGTTTTGAGATCTCTGTTCATAGAACTTTTGCCCGATGCACATAAAGCCATCGTGATCGCGGCTGAGAATCCGGACTTACAAAAGTTGGCCGAAATGGCGGATAAGCTAGCTGACATGAACGGTCCTAGCACCGCCGTCGCAGTCGTAGCACCGGCGAAAGAATCTAGAAAATCCCGCTCTAAAGCTCCTCTGAGCGTCGACGAGCGGTTTGATAAATTAACCAAGCAAATCCAATCTCTGAGCACATCAGTCGCGAAATTGCGTCGTGACCGTTCCACATCCCGTACGCGTAATAAGACTAAGCATGGTGATGAGACAGATAAGCCCGATGTTAAGGCAGGCTACTGTTACATTCACCGTAAATACGGGAAGAAAGCCACGTCCTGCCGCAAGCCTTGCTCGTGGAAAGATGACGCGGCGGAAAACTAACTCGCTCTCCCCGCGAGGAGACGGTCGGGGATTTGGGGCATAAACAAAGCCGTCTACATGTTTTCGATCGGACTATCGGTCAACGGTTTTTGGTTGATACGGGCGCGGAGATATCAATACTCCCAGCGACCTTGCGCGATAAAAATACGCCTTCGGAACTGAAACTCTTCGCAGCGAATAACACTGTAATTGATACGTTCGGCGAGCGTCTTCTTACTCTAGATCTAGGCTTGCGGCGTCCTATCGTGTGGAATTTTCGCGTAGCGAACGTGCCCTTTGCGATCCTCGGTGCAGACGTGTTGACGCACTATAAGTTAATAGTCAACCTGCACAAGTGTCGTCTGGTCGACAGCGTTACCTCGTTGTCGTCGGCCGGACAGTTACTGGCTGTACCAGAAATTAAAATATCCTTGGTCAGTCACGATAATAAATTTGCGGACATACTTTCGGGATTCCCTGAGGTCTTCGGGCGCGGTCAGGTGCTTTCGCCTGCCGTATGTGCTGTCGAACACCATATCGCGACTAGTGGTTCTCCCGTCGCTGAACGACCACGCCGGTTACCCCCCGATAAGTTAAAGGCAGCGAAGGCTGAAATTAAAAGGCTGACTGAGTTAGGCATTTGTAGGCCGTCCAGCAGTCCTTGGGCTAGTCCAATCCACCTTGTCCGTAAGGGTAACGGTGACTGGCGGCTTTGCGGCGACTATCGTCGTTTGAATGCCGTCACAATTCCGGATAAGTATCCGATACCGTACCTTCACGATTTTACCGCTAATCTACTGGGTAAATCGATTTTCTCTTCCCTTGATCTTTTCAAGGCGTACCACCAGATTCCAATGGCAAAGGCCGATATACCGAAGACGGCTGTTATAACGCCGTTCGGTCTTTTCGAGTTCGTCTCCATGACATTCGGTCTGCGGAATGCCGCTCAGACCTTTCAGCGGTACATCCATCATGCCCTACGGGATCTCGATTTTGCATTCGCTTATATAGATGATATTCTTATAGCATCCTCTTCTATGGAGGAGCATAGGAAGCATCTAAGCATGGTGTTTCAAAAACTCAAGGAATACGGGTTAGTTATCAACCCTTCCAAATGTGTTTTCGGGATAGAGGAATTAACCTTCCTCGGGCATCGCGTAAATAAATTCGGTCTGAAACCCTCCCCGGAAAAAGTGGCTGCCATACGGGATCTCCCGAAGCCAAAGACCGTAGCGGAACTACGTCGTTTTTTGGGCGCGTTAAATTTTTATAGGCGCAGCCTTCGACACGCCGCTCGCGTACAAGCTCCCCTACACACATATTTAACCGACTCGCGTAAAAATGATAAACGCGAAATAAACTGGACTCTCGAGGCCGAAACCGCGTTTGACAAGGCCAAAGCCGACCTTGCTAATGCCGCGTTATTAGCACACCCGTCCAATTCGGCCGACACTCGTGTCGTGTCGGATGCTTCGGATTTTTCCATGGGTGGGGCCCTTGAGCAGTATACCTCTGACGGTTGGAGACCATTAGCTTTTTTCTCTAGAAAGTTTACTCCGGCGCAGAGGAACTATAGCGCGTACGACCGCGAATTGACCGCGATTTATGAATCAATAAAGTTTTTTAGACATTTCCTTGAAGGTCGTAACTTTAAGGTCATGACGGACCATAAACCTTTGGTTTACGCTTTTCAGCAACGGTCGGATAAAGCCTCTCCTAGGCAACTACGTCAGCTCTCGTACATAGCGCAGTTCACCACCGCGTTTGAATATCTCGCAGGTTCCGAGAACGTGGTGGCTGACAATTTATCTCGTGTCGAGGCTCTTCGCCTCCCGGTCGAATTTGAATTAGTAGACCTCGCCGCTAGGCAAAAAGAGGATGAAGAATTAAAGCATTTGTTAGTCTCAAACTCGTCCTCGCTTAAATTAAAAAAATTCATTTGGGGTTCTTCCAACTCAGAGCTATACTGCGAATTGTCAGGGGAATCAATCAGGCCCTACATTCCGGCATCTCTTAGAAGACAGGTTTTCGACTTGTTTCATAACCCCGCGCACCCGAACGCTAAAGTAACAGACCGTGTCATCCGACAGCGGTATATCTGGCCGAACCTACATCGCGATGTCGCGACTTGGGCAGGTAACTGCACTGACTGCCAGCAGTGCAAAACCTCGCGCCACGTTAAACTCGAGCCTGCACAGTTTGCGGTTCCTGACGGGCGTTTCGACCACGTCCACATGGACATAGTTGGTCCCTTGCAGCCCAGTAATGGTTTTACTTATTGCCTTACAATTATAGACAGGTTTTCCCGCTGGCCAGAGGCGATTCCATTAATAGATATTACGACCAGGACAATAGCCAGAGCCTTCTTTGATAATTGGGTCGCTCGTTTCGGTGCACCTAGTATTTTAACGACCGATCAGGGTCAACAGTTCGAGGCACAGCTCTTCGCAGCCCTTCTCAAGCTTATCGGATGCAGACGCATTCGTACGACAGCTTACCACCCCGCCGCTAACGGCATGATCGAGCGTTGGCACCGCACCTTTAAGGCGGCGATCATGTGCCATAACACGCCGAATTGGGTGGAGGTCCTCTCGACAGTTTTGCTCGGGCTGCGCACCCATGTGCGTATGGACACTAAAGCCTCCCCGGCCGAATTCCTATACGGCACGGTACTACGGATCCCGGGAGAATTTTTCCTCCAGGAGGATTTTACACCGGATGCCCAAATTTTTGTAGATGACTTTCGACAGCACATGCGTCAGGTGAAGCCAGTACCGGTGGCACACCACTATAAGAAGCGCGTTTTCCGATTCAAGGAATTGTCTGTCTGTTCGCACGTCTTCCTCCGCAAGGACGCGGTTAAAAAGCCTTTAGAGCGACCGTATTCAGGCCCTTTCAGGGTAATTGAAAGGACGTCGGACAAAGTCTACTCGATCGAGATAAACGGTAGACCTACAGCCGTTTCGATCGAGCGTCTTAAGCCTGCTCATTTT
>NW_011965169.1:0-5813 GCF_000949405.1 Vollenhovia emeryi
TCGCTTAAACAATGATTACGAGTTTCATTGGTCTGCACCGAAAATTCTACACTATGAACACTCCACAAGAAAACGTAAAATTGCTGAAATGTTCTTTATTTAAAAATATGACAACACATTAAACATTAAACCTACGGAAGGACACTGAAAAGTTAAACCAAATATACGATAGAATTGTAAAATCTGTTTAACTCGCCTTTTCACCTTGTATAGTGTTTACTTGCTAATCAGTTTTATGCGAGATCCACTAACGTACGGTTGCTGTTAGAAAATTTTAGAAATTGACATCGCTATTAAAAATCCACTGACTACCGAGATATGTGAGTCTATGAGCTCTTGCCTTTTTACTTACTGTTTTGATTCTTGCACTAAACTTACTTATTAATTAACTTATTTATTTAACTTATCTTACTTTTATCTAGTTTTTGACTGTTTATTTGACTCTTACATTTAACTTATTAATTTATTTATTTCTCTGACTTATTATCTTACTATTGATCTATCTATTTATTTATCTTTACTCGTAATAATTTCAGATATGACATTATAAATTTGCTGCCACAGCCTCATGAACTCATTCTGTTTCGGCATAAATTAATTTGTTCAATCAACATTAGGTATTTTGTTCCTTTGTAATACATATGTACATACTAAAAGTTCTTTTCTTTGTATTGCGGTTTGTACAATTGAAATTTGTTTCTAGATTGTATTTAAAAAAGATCACAAACCGGATGGACAGCGAAAAATTTTTAAAATATGGATAATTTTAAAACAAATGGTGATATATTTTTTTATCTTTATAATAATAATAATAATAATATGACAAACAGCGATACTCTAACGGATTTTATCATAAAAACTCTCAAGATTGAATTATCCCGATCTGCTTCTGATGCACTAAGCTGTAAATTGTCAACTTTCTTGAAACATTTGAAGTCAAGATGGAGGGAAAGCAGATATGATTTTTCAAAATTCTGTAAGAAGAACGGTACATGGTTAAATAGTAAATTCTCGTTTCCAGACGAAATATTAAATTCAATTCTAAGTTCATCGCACACACCGCCTAATAGATCGAAGACTTTCGAAGATTTAAGTGAAAGACATAAAAGAAAGAGAACCCAGGAAATCAGAAACAATCAACAAATGGTGGATTTTATTGTAAAAAAGAAATTAAAATCAGATGCGTCGGAATTTGTTTATAATTTTATTCAAAAATATCCAGAACATGTTGAGAAAGTGAAGCAATTTTGTGAACAACTATTAGATGAGACGAGTTCTATTAATAAAGAGACTGCATTGAGTACTTATATTTCAGCGAAATTGACACGGAATCAGTACAATGTTATTCGTGATGTTACAAAATGTAAATTCAGGAAATTACCAAGTTATTATGAAATTCAAAAAGCAAAACAAGACTGTCTTCCAGAAAAAGAGTCAATCATAGTTACTGATACAGGAGTAAAAGTTTCGTTACAAAATTTACTGGATCATACTGCTGCTAGGTTCATACAACTTTTGCGTTCTGATTTAGTGCCATACACAAATTTAACCATGGTTACAAAATGGGGATGTGATGGTGCTTGTAGTCAGTCTCAGTACAAATTAAATTTTAGTGACGAATCAAACGATGATAGCAGTGTATTTATAAGCAGTCTTGTACCTATTAAAATATACGACAATAATAATAATAATAAAATTATCTGGCAAAATAACTATCCTTCGTCGACTCGATTTTGCAGACCGATAGAATTTAAATTTGTCAAAGAAGGAAAGACCGAAGTCAAATGTTGCGTTGAAGATATCAAGACTCAAATATCTACATTGACACTATTTACTTCAGAAGAAGGTATTTCAATCAAATATGAATTACTATTGACTATGATTGACAATAAAATATGTAACATATTGACTGATACAAATTCTTCTATGAGATGTTACTTATGTGGTGCTTCTCCTAAAGATATGAACAATTTAGATTTGGTCAGAAAGAGAATTATTAACGAAGAATACCTGTCGTTTGGATTGTCATCACTACACTGTTGGATCAGATGTTTTGAATGTTTGTTACATATTGCCTATAGAATAAAACTCAAATGTTGGGCAGTTACAAGTGAACAAAACAAGCAAGAACTTCGAGACCGGAAGAAAACCATACAATCTGCTTTCAGAACCAAAATGGGCTTATTGATTGATGTCGTCAAACAAGGAACCGGTTCATCTAATGATGGTAATACTGCCAGAAAATTCTTTGCTGATCCAAATTTGTCAGCTGAAATCACCGGTCTGGATAAGAATCTGATAATTAGATTCTCAATTTTATTACAAGTAATTGCCAGTGGAAAAAAAGTAGATGTAACAAAATTTCAAGTTTATGCTTTTGATACTGCTAAACTTTATGTTACGTTGTATCCATGGTATTATATGCCTGTATCAGTGCATAAACTATTAATGCATGGAGATGCTATAATAAAGCATGCAATTGTTCCAATTGGCCAATTGTCCGAAGATGCCCAAGAAGCTAATCACAAATTGTTTAGAAATTACAGGGAAAATCATTCTCGAAAAATGTCTCGGAAATTTAATAACGAAGATATATTTACAAATCTGTTGATTGCTTCAGACCCGCTTATTTCAAATTCAAGACAAATAATTGAACGTAAAAAAAAAAGAATTATGCGATGATGCTAAGGATCTTTTAGAACTGAGTGATGACGAATGAAATAATAAATGAACTGGTTTTCCTGTTATTAATACTTTACTTATTAATACTTAAATCTTTGACTTGTTTCAACACACTTATTAATACTTTATTCTTTGACTTATTAATACTTTAAGTATAATATATAACTAATCAACCCCTTGTATCTTATCTTAATTAATTAATTTATTTATTTTATTTTAATTGTTTTAACATTGCGACTAGACTTAAGATCTTTATTTTATGAACTTTATTACATATTTATTTAACTATTTTATTCAGCATGACTCGTCACTTTTTAAAACCTCCGACTAAATCTACGTTGGTCTATCAACATTATTTATTATATTTATTATATTTATCGTCATATCTAATTATTCAGGTATTTAATATGTACATTCGTAATACATTATAATCTATATTCGCTGAAGAAAGCACTGTGTGCCGAAACGCGTACGCAATCGTAGAGCGCAAATGTAACCATAGACTCCGTATTAAAATAATTGTAACACCTTATTAAACAAAGCTTGTTGAACTTGGCCTTAAATACACGTCGTTATATTTTTAATAGAACACAAGCGATACTTCATTATTTGTTAATACTTTAATCTTTGACTTGTTCGAACACACTACTTTTTGTTCCGTGTGGTGCCGAGGATTTGACGAGTTCCACCAATGACTTATTTATTAACAGTGTATAAATTATTTCAATAATAACAAAATCCATTTTGTAGTATTTAATTTCATTTTTAGTTTATTGACATTGACACAGGTTTAATATTTATAACTGGCTTAATTTATAGTATTTATTTATTACCGACCTTTTATACATCTGACAAAATGTTATTCGTTATTTTTTTATTTATTTAATGTCGTTAACTATGTATAATATGTGTCGATGTCTCCTATAGAATATTCTTAACTCAGTTCAGGGTCATTCACTGCACAATAAACATGTAACTTCTGCATACACTCGTAAGACTCACTCTTTATCATATTGTATATAACTATTGTTTAGCCATTTATTGTCTACGTTTATTATTTGTATACCGCAGTGAACGCCGATTGTATCGCTTGAAAAGGACCACAAACCATATGGTCAAAATGTAGTTTATATGAAATGAAGCACCTGCCACTTAGGTCGTACAAAAATTCATTAATTAATTATTTACTGGCGACAATAAAATTTTGTTTGTTATTTTTTGTTTTTATTTAAAAAATATATATATTATTTATTACTTATTTTTATATTATTGATTCATTTTATACATTTCATACAGTTTTAGAATGATTATTTACCTATGTGCTTTATCAATTAAACAATAAATGTCAATTAAATAATTTTGATTTTATACACTGAAAATACACAAATCGTACATTATTTTAAGCCAAATTTGAAATTATTCCGTTGAAAAATGTAGAAGTTATAAGCAAATGACCGAAAAATGAGGCATTCGCCCCACTGTGCGGCGTGCGCGATGCGTGGTGAGTCTGAGCCGCTGTTGATGTTGTACCTGAGCTGTCCGGGATGATTCGCACTGGTGTGAAATCACTACGTGTCCGCACTGAGTCTAGTCTCTGATAAGAAGGTCCACAAGAGCACTCGAAAATCTTTTGCACTACGAGACGCGTGTACTACGTACGGTTGCCATGAGCCAAAAGCGTCGGTAACGCACGTGAAGTCTCACCGTCGCCTCGTGTCGCGATCGGGCATGCGCGAGCAGCGCTCATGCGGCGCCGCACGATCTGACCCGGCTGATGCTGCCATCACGCCGGTGACGAACTGACCGAGATTCAAAAATGAATCTCGAACATATATTCTCTGCTTTAAAATACATGATCCTGTAAACTTACCATTTTTTAATTATGAATGGTAACCACTTGAGCCGTGTCCAACTTTTCGGCGTGTAACGTTTACCGTGTGCAAGTGAGCGGTGTCCACTTGCGCCGTGTCCACTTGACTGTATCCAAGTGAAGGCCACTCATTTAAAACACACAGACACACGCGTATGCATGTAGAGCCCTGTTTGGAAATTTTGCTAATTTATAAATAATAAATCTTTCTAAATCAGCGTTTGTTCAATTGGACAGTTCAGTGTCGCACAGTTCAGTGTCGCACAGTTCAGTGTCGCACAGTTCAGTGTCGCACAGTTCAGTGTCGCACAGTTCAGTGTCGCACAGTTCAGTGTCGCACATTTCAGTTTCGCACATGTCAGTTTCGCACAGTTCACTTTCGCACAGTTCAGTTTCGCATAGTTCAGTGTCATTGCACATGTAACAGATACAAGGTGAAGTAATCAAGAATTAGAAAAACAAATTAAGTGAATTCAACTATTTTGTAAAGCAGAATATTCTTGTGTGCATCTACACTGAATTGTGCGAAAGTGAAATGTGCGAAACTGAAATGTGCGAAACTGAACTGTGCGACACTGAACTGTGCGACACTGAACTGTGCGACACTGAACTGTGCGTAAAAGAATTGTCCAATTGAACAAACGCTGATTTAGAAAGATTTATTATTTATAAATTAGCAAAATTTCCAAACAGGGTTCTACATGCATATGCGTGTGTCTGTGTGTTTCAAATTATATTTCGATAACCTGTGTCCAAAAGCAACGGTGTCCAATTGTACGGTGCGCAAAAGAACTGTGTCCAAATGAACGGTGCGCAAAAGAACTGTGCGCAACATTATGTGTCCAATAGCAGTGTGTGCAATTGCATCGTGTCCAATTGTACTGTGCGCAATTGAGCCTCTCCCGCTGGGACGTCTCCCAGGCAGGGCCTCGGAGGGTCTGGAGGGTCGGCCGACATCCGTCGTCGGGGCGCGAACCGGCCGTCACCCCGTGTCTGGGGCCGTCGTCCCTTTCGGGACGAGCGGTCTGGCACGGGGCCGGGCGGGGAGCGCACCGGCATTGGCGGAGCCGCCGCCTCGCTGGGCGGGACGTGGTCCCGTTTCGGCGGGGTGGGGGGGCCCGACCCTGGTGGCGCAACCGTGCGTGGCGCGGGTCACCGGGTGGGCGGGCAGGAGTGGGAGGCCTCGTTGTGTCTTTGGGTTGGAAAAGGTGCAGAAGCACCAGGGCGTCCCGTGTACGCATGAGTAGGCACAGCGAGGCGT
>NW_011965170.1:0-5817 GCF_000949405.1 Vollenhovia emeryi
TTGAGTGTTTTTTCCGTAAGGGTGTTTCCAGAAGGTATTACTAGAACGTTGCTGTGCTACAAGTTTTGCAGGCTACAAACAATTTTCTAACAGATACACACAAAGTAGCGATAAATTTTTGTTGCGACAAGAAATCCACCTGCATTAGTAAGATGTGTTTTGAGCGTACGAAGTTATAATTGCGCTCAAAGAGGCGCGGTTCACCCCGGCGTTGGCACCGAGGACACCGATATAGGAAACGCTCGGAGGACGACCCCTTCCCCACCGGCGTGGATCGATTTCCGAACGATATTTTTTTTCATGCACGTCATGCCGACAACGTGCGTCGTAACATCGTGCCGCGACACCCTTTGTTTACGTGGCTGGTTTGCACCGCGTATGTACACCGGATTGTCGGACGTGGGGACGATCTTTCGCGTTTATCCCGCGTGAAACAATGCCCGCTTCGACGGAAGAATTAATTGGAATGTTTGAAAGCATCACCCGCGCGACGAGCCGATGTTACAAAGTATGCGCGACTCGCTCGATCGGGCAATAAATATCCCCCTCCCCCTCCCGCTTCTTATTCACGAGTATTGCATCAATTTGATGTAAAAAAAAAACGAGGAGCGAAGAGTTTAAAAACCCCACATCTCCCGCGGCGGCGGGGGGGGGGAGGGTACGTGGGCAAGAGGGCGCGGGTTTTGGTCGCGAATCGAGCAGCTGATCGATACAAGGGGGGGTAGCGGGGGGGAAAAACCGCGGCCAGTCTGTGCGGTCGATGAGCAAGATACAAGGCAATATCGATTGAATATTAGGATCTGCGGGGCATACGGAACGCGGCGCGCACACATTAGCCTCTTTGACTTGCTAAATAGGTTAATTTGAATGTTTAAATTCCGGCTTCGTGCAACTCAATTTGCTGAGAGGACTCCGCGTCCGGTTAATTCCTTTCCTTCGTCCCGCGGGCCACCTCGCGCCCCTCTTCCGCCTCCCCCGCCTGCCCGCCGCAGCTTCTCCTGCTTCGACCTCTCGTCGCGTCAGCCAAAGCCACCCCCCCCCCCCGTAACTGGACCGTTAACTTGCCGCGCTATCTCGAGCGTCGGACATACGGAACCGCCCGACACGGCCCTCTCTATTCCTCCCGTCGCGGGCCCTCGCATGGCCCTCCCCCTCCCCTTAATTGGAGAGTATTATTTGCGCTCTGCTACGCCTGATCTTTTACGCATGGCGGACTTCCCGATTGCCAAGCCCGCCGGACGCGACAAGAAGGAGGTCGGAGTGCGAATGGTGGATTCGAATCGCGTTCGTCGCTTAACATAATTCGCGAGGAAATAACGGAAACGACGGTGGAAATAATGAAACCGCGGTAGGCCGTAAATTTACAATTATCGAGTCCGATACTTGGCCGGGCCGCAATTAAATTCTTACAGCGCGCAGCTTCCAGCAATAACACCACGTCGTCCGCGCGATCGCTCGCTGGCAAATCCTTCAGCGCTCATCCGAGAGCCTACGTTGAATAATACATGTAACGCGTCACTCTGACCTATATTTTATACGAAATAATGTTCTTTTCTTGCGATTTAATTGTGCCCGTGACCGCTGACGTAAAAACGAAATTCGCTTATAATTTTGCGTGCGATAGAAAATACAGAAGTTTGAACGATCAGAGAACGCTCCTACAATAAACTGCACACTGACAGACGCACACATGTGCACCGGAATGCATGGTGTATAAACACTGTTAATAAAAATTCCGTTAGAAAGTAGTCTACGTCACGAGTGCATGGCAGAATAATATTTTTGTGACACGGTGCTAGTTAATAGAAACTTACGTATCCAAGGTGTCCACATTAAAAGTATTGCAAAATTTGGTTCGTAACGTAGTGAGGGGGAGTACGATTTTCTTGAACACGGTTACCTCTGCACTCGATACACTTACCCTCGTGTCCTTACCGTATTTCAAGCTGTCTTGAAGCGAAATCCCGATTACGGTGAATACACAGCACTCGCTGGTGCACTGTAGTCGACGTTTCGAAAAATGTACTTAACAGTGAGTGCGTTCCGGCAGGGCACTGCTACCGTAGAGCTACAGCTTTTTTGCTAAAATTGTAGCGGCGCCACACTTACATTAGCGTGCATAACCTCAAAATTGTATTTTAATTGTAAGAGTGGCGTTTACCAATTAATTGAAACGAATAGAATAGAAAATATTGAAGGTTGGCTCATGAATGACGTATTGTTCCTAGCAATCCTTGAGCAATTATGAAAAATGGCGACCGCTACAATTATAGCGAAAGAATATTGAATGACATTCATATTGTTCGATGATTCATTAAATGAAAGCCACAATGAAGAGGAAGAAGTTCCGCTACAGTTGTAGCCATGGCGTCGCAGAACCGGATTAAGGACTCGCCCATGAGTTTATCGGTCTTGATCTCACCGGCTCGTAGATACAGCGAATAACCGTTCCCATACAGCACAGCAAGGTTTCAGCAACATTGTAACAATAATTCATCGCAACATTGCAACATTGCCTAAACGCTGCGAAATGTTGCTGCAACGGTAAAATGTCCCCCTTCAGAAATATTACAATGTAATATTACAGCAACATAGCAATGTAATATATGTACAATATATGCAATAACACTTTGTGTATATTTATATTAATATATATAGAAGAAAAATTATGAACAAATCCCGGATTTTAAAAAGATCATAGGATCTAACAACTATTGAGATAAAATCTCTAATCTTAGTAATTAGAATTTAAGTAACAACGATTTCTGTTTCGAAACATAGTCTCGATTGAACAGAATTAATCGTTAATTTAATCAATACCAATAAGTCCGCAGAGTAATTATACAAAACGTAGTAACAATCGCGGAACAAAGTAATGTAAAGTATTAAGTACAGAATTTTCCATGACGTAGGTAGGACAACGAATTCCAACGTTTTTTTGTTGTTTTTCACTCGGCGCGGTATCGTACGACGTCACGCGGGCCAATGCTCACCTGAAGGTCGTCGCGCTCTCACTCACTCGCCGAACGTCGAGCCGGCAGGCAGTGGCGAGAGTCGCTCCGTGCGTGGTATTACTTCTGCGTGATCGGTTTCCAAGACTCGATCGCGATGAATGCAGGGATAAAACACTATTGATTTGCACACCTTCATTAGTAACAAGTAACGTTCTTTGATTAATTACTAAATTTCTATAACTTGTAACGAGAAACGAATTGCATGTCGAGGCGACGGCTCTTTATCAACGTATACATATTTCACGAGACTAACTCGTCTAAAATCTAAATGTATACCGTGGTACTTTGTCGCGGTTACATTTCGTTTACGCACCGCGCTTTTAATTGTCTATCGATTTCGTGTAATCTGCTCCATTTTCGGGAAAAGAGAGAAATTTGTACGACTTCGGCGTTCGCGCTGTAATTCGCTCTGTCGTTCTTCGCAACCGAATGGGCAGGAAGTAAAGAAAGTCGCTTATCGCACGTCGTTACATTATGTAAATGTAATCGAAAATTATCTCGATTAACTGTTGCAATTAACAACAACTATTTACCGCTGGGAAATTTGTTCACATAATTTATTTCGAGGATTAGATTGAATGACAAAGATTGTAAAATATCGTTTCGTTGCGGACTAATAACTATTTCTTTACCGCAGATTGTGCTTTCGATGCTCACATTGCGTTTCATATCACCAATTCAATAGTGATTTATCCATTCTTCAAAATCAAAAATGCAAGTTGTTAGTTTGAGTAATTTGTGTGATAGAGAGTTACGCGATATTTGTTAATAATGTTTCGTGCGTTTCGCAGTATTTCACATCGCGTACGGGAGTGCCCGAAATTTCGCGCGATCGATGATTTTCGCGAGTGAGTGTTGTGTAAGTGCAACAAGGAAATGAGAGGAGGAGCAAGCCCAGGTGGCATCGGGCAACGGCGGAGAAATCGTGAGGTAAGTGTCTTACATTTTGATGTTATTTGCTACTTGTGCAAAATAAAGCATCTGTTCTGTGTTTTTATTTAATTTATTCAAACGATTCGAACGAGGATTCGAATAAGTGTTAGAGACAAAACCGTACATATAAAATTTTGTGAGTTTATATTTAAAAGAAAGACTTCTTCAGTATTCTATATAATTATTTTAATACCTATTTTAAAAAATATATAATCTAAAGTATATCTAATACAATCATTTTAATTTTACGTGATTAGTCTATAATAATCATGTGCATACTTATATTTTTACAATTTAACACATATATCTAGTTAACGATGTACAATTCTGCTGTTGCGAATCGTCTCAGTGAGTGATAAATTACTATTTATTTTAAAGTGACGTTGCGCATACAATTACTTCTTTGTACGAATACAAATTCTTAAAAATATGCAATGCTCAACTACACATTGCGCGCGCGAAGCGCGCGTTTTGTCATTTCTAGTAAACTATAAAAGTGAGATGAGAAAATACAATATACATATTACAAATAAATATACATATTACAAACATAATTGTATCAACATTTTAAAATAATATTGCTACAACATTACTAAAGTAATATTGTAAAATAATGTCTCTGCAATATCTATGTACCATTACACTGCAAGATGCAATGTTGCAATGTTGCGACAATGTTGTTGCAAGCTTTTGTGTTGTATGGGCAATAATATTATATATTTCTGTAAGGAAATTCATTCAGCTTCCTTGATATTTAACCGATAGGAGTAAAATTCACTAAACTTGAGATTAGCAAACTTTTCTCTGATTGGTCAAATTTCAATCTAATTTCAATGTCGATCCGTAGTCTGACACGGGCTTACAGGCGTATATGGTGAAATTAAAGTATTAAAATGATAAATCAATATTATAATTCCCTATTCGTCAATGTAACTGTCGTGTACAGTAATGGACAGAAATGTTGCAACTTGTTTTTAAATGAACTTAGAAACGCGCATTTAGATTCAGGTTTGCAAAACATTTTTTCTCCGAGGGAACTTTTACTCGAAAATAGATCGGAAACGCTCAAGATGGTTTCGGAATGGCCGTCGAGTAAAATATTCCTCGAGGAAGATCTTGAAACGCAACTCCAAATGCGCCTTCGTAAACTCGAATTTAAAAAAGTGTTGCAACCATTCTGCCCGTCACTGTACAACACGTCTTGTATTACATTTATATTGTTGAGTGAAATATTATAATGTCGATGCTATGTAACTGTTAGCTCGTGTTCAGCGGGATATACCGCTGGCAGAAGATCTAGATCCCAAGTTGGAAAAGTGCGCTGCCGGGATCTTCGTCGCGCGACTCTCCCCCGCTGGAAAATACTTGCGTGAGAGACATCCGCATGCAGATCGGCCCGTTCGAAATGGCGCGTTTTGCAAAGAAATTTCAGACACTTTATGCACGTTTAAACGCGTACAAACGCGCTCTTTCGCGGAAATCGCGGTGTGTATTCGCATGAGAGCGCGACATATTGGTTCTGATTGAACCGCGACGCGGTTCAACTGCTTTGCGCCCGCGCTGGACAAGCACGAGGCAGATGAAAACGTGAATACAACAAAATGAAGGGAAAATCCGGCTGGCGGTGCGGATTGGATGACAAAAATAACAGCTAGGGCCTTCACTTTTGACGTGTGTAGCGGTGTAAATACGCTCGCGTCGCATCCCGTACGCGCACATGCATAAATCCCGCGCGCGCGATACTGTCTCAAAATTGGAATGCAATTTCGTTTAACGCTCAATTTGATAAGCAACGCCGATTGAAAAACGACGAACATCGACGGGGGAGAGAAAGGCCATTATTAATTTTGCAGTTTTCAAAATCGATGTG
>NW_011965171.1:0-3557 GCF_000949405.1 Vollenhovia emeryi
TTTACCAACGGGAGCAGAGAACATCGTAATCGCTGTTGGTTTTACCAACGGGAGCAGAGAACATCGCAATCGCTGTTGGTTTTACCAACGGGAGCAGAGAACATCGCAATCGCTGTCGTTCCTAACGACGGGAGCAGAGAGGCATCAACCTGGGCGTCTGCAGTAACCAGCGGCTTTCCACGAGGTCAACTCAACGCCTTCCTCACCACAACGGAAAAAGCGACGGCACACCACCCAGCCGTCCAGCTCTCCAGAGGAAACTCTGCCAGTAAAGAAGAGCCAGACACGGATCCGATCTGCGGTGACAGTACCTCCAGCCGGACAGGTTACGAGACGCCCCTCGCCTCTGCCAGAACAGTCTCTCCAGGACGATTGGATTCCCACCACGCCGCCACGGGCAATCACTCCGGACTACTCGCATGCACGCCGGTCTCCACCAACCGCTACCGAACAGCCCGAGCCTCCAGTCACGTGGTCCTTAGTACGTCTGACGTTACAACCGCCCAGATTTAGTCGACCACGGCATCCACCGCTAGGACCACTGGATCCACGGAATACACGTCCGATATCACCAAGATCCGATATCGTCACTGCGGATAAGTGGACCCAGACCGGCTCCTACACATCATCGCGGAGGCTTAAGCAGCGGGATAGCCGGAATCAGCGAGCTCCGCTGACCGACTCAAACAAGTTCTTCTAAGAACTTACAACCGGCCCTTTTCAGGGCCCCAATATATCGAACGACGAACAGATCGTCGGAAGGCTGACCATCGGTAACATAGCTCCCACACTGTTACCCGGTCAATACAAACAGTATGAGACGAGTTCAATGTCGAGGTAGGACACCGCGATTCCCGCTCGCGAGAAGTCCTTTGCACGTACTGCTATACACATTTAGATGACGAGGAGAAAGAACGTTTCGGTAGAGACTCTAGACACTTCCTTTATCTTAGCAGCATTGGGCCATACGCCAGCTATTCATAATTCGGTTCGCCTCCGAGTGTGGCGAATGTTCCGCGGAAGTGTCGCGTTTTTGTAGATATGTACTATCTTCAGGCGATCGCCCTTTCGATTCGAAAGAGGCGACTATAATTGCTCACGGAAGGAGCACGGGTTTGTGAAGAATTATTTTATCAGCAACTCAAATTCGAAATTTTCGCTGATTCCAATTGTATTTTGAGTCGTGAAAAATCATAATCAATTGGGTAACCCTTGTACTCGACGTATTATAGTCCGGACAACCATTTCTTTGGCCCGCGACTCGTACGCTCGTAACAAAATTGGTGACAGCGGTGGGATACCTACATTGACGACTAAATATTGGCTCCCGAGCCAAGTGTCTATCGTGTCTGATTTATTGCCCTTTAGACAATCGCTAAAATTACCATGCCCCTCGCAACCGATCGAGAGCTTCGTGGCGCGAAGACAAAAACAGCAGGCAACGTCGAAGGCGCCATCGGAGGCACCGTCGAACTTACGGAAAAAGAACGCGAAATTTTGCGTGAATACGAAAGATCTTACGGAGAGAAGGAGGCGCGGATGCGCGCCCAAGAAAAAACGTTACGTACAAAAACCGAAGAATTAGAGATGGCACGCTTGAACTTCGAGAAAGAACGCGAGCATATACGTAGCGAATTAGCAGCACGAGAAAAGGAGATTGCGCTTAGGGAAAGTAACGCCGAGAAGAGGTGGCCGGATAACTCCGACCTTCTCGGGGACCACAGCCATGCTGGGGCGACGATCGTCAGACATTTATAACAACAATGACAACTCATTTTGGGTGTAACTATATATTCTGTTGGCGCACAAAACCCGTGCCATCTGGATTTGATCAGACCATGAGTCTCCCGCTGGGACAGGCGTTCCCATGGACGCAGAACGAAGTCTCAACCCCGATTACCTCCGATCGCGGTACTCGGGATGCTTCGCCAAAAGTATCGTTCCGCGACGCTACCGATTCAGTCCCGAATTTCGATGGGTACAATATTTCTGTAAATCAGTTTGCTCGCGCTTGCCGACGCGCCCGCGAAATAATTCCCGCGGGATCCGAAGCGTACCTCACGAAACTATTAATTAATAAATTGCGTGGCAGAGCATACTACGCGGTAGAGGACGAGCCATGTAAATCCGTTACAGATCTGATAGATTTACTCGTGAATGCCTTCGGGTCGCCCAAAACGATAGATCAGTACCGCGGCGAATTAAGCACTATATTTTTGAAGCCGCACGATTACGTAAGTCGTGCGAAGGAGCTGCGCTCCAACATACTCGACGCCGAGCGCCGCAATAAAGGGACGCTCACCCCTGAATTTAGTACGGAAATCGACGATCTGACAGCGCGATCATTTTTCGAGGGCCTTCCATTAGAATATCGACTGCAAATGGGTCCCGAAATACGTCAAGATTACACTGCCGCGTTCGCCGCCGCGAAGACGACAAGAGTTAGATAAGCAACGGTACGATCCTCGCTCTAGAAACGAACCTGCGTACCGAAATATCAATTCCATGGGACATCCTTTAGCCCACTCCACCCCGCGTAGGACAGAACGCGAAAAGTATCGCCCTAACGTGGAGTATCGGAACTCCCCGCGACAGAGTTACGAGAGAAACGACCGAAGCCCCCCAACGCCGCGCCGCGACGCGAGAAATCAAAATTACCAAGCGCATGAAACGCGAACCGACGTAACGCCAAATCGCGAAAATTCACAAAATCAACAGCGCGAATCTCGACCGAGTGTAAAATATTGCCGATACTGTGTTACGAAATAGGCTCTCTATTTAGGTTGTAACGTACGGACAGAAGTCCTTCAATATCAAAACACCTTGGAACATCAGTCTCTTCGGAGGCCGTTCACAGTTATAATTTATAGTTAGCGTGCGCAGCGAAGGGATTGACCAAGGGTCACCGAGCGCTGGACAGTAAACTCTCTAAAAAGAAAAAAAAGAGAAACCGTTGAGTTGTAAATCTTCTTAAAAAAAAGAGAAACCGTTGGGTTGTAAACTTTCCAAAAACGGAAAAACCTTCTCCCTCTACTAGAATAAGTCCCAAAATGGTGGGAGGCTCCAGCAGGGGAAGTTCGCACCATTTCGGGTATAAATAAGGGCGCAAGACGGCACGCAAGTCAGTCTTAACCAAATTTTCCTACCAGCCTAGTCTGAGCAATCTTCAAGACTCGCAATCAGATTTTGTAGAACATACAGTCGCAATACTTGGAAAAATCTTTGAACATCTCGCTCGGACTTAGGAAATAACGACTTTAGCCCGAGTTATACTTTTTTGTAAGCCAGCAAGAATAAAGGTAAAGTTAACGAACTTTCAAGATTTGACTCAACTCCATTCACATTCGTATCCTCCTCTCTCTGATCCCTGACGAAGAGTGTGGCGAACAGATATATCTTCCTCTCTCTGATCGCTGACGAAGAGTGTGGCGAACAGATATATCTTTCCCCTCTCTGATCGCTGACGAAGAGTGTGGCGAACAGATATATCCTTCTCTCTCTGATCGCTGACGAAGAGCGTGGCGAACAGAATTCTCTCTCTCTCTCTCTCTCTCTCT
>NW_011965171.1:4096-5835 GCF_000949405.1 Vollenhovia emeryi
CTCTCTCTCTCTCTCTCTCTCTCTCTCTCTCTCTCTCTCTCTCTCAATAAAAGATATAAAAGAAACCCTAAATCACCATTCATAATGAGTACCGACTCGGTTTCCTCTTTGCATCCCACTCATACTTCCACCATCAGCGAACTGGAAGACATCTTCCATAAGTTGGAGGAGTTCCAACCTGGGGATTCCCATCAATCCTCGGAGATGTCATTAAAAAGGGATAGCAGCTCAGCTGGGTTGTCCATCTCTCCCTCTGGTGCTCCAACGCCCCAGAAAGCTACTAAACAATCCACAATGGGAGATTTGGAAGAAGAGATTAGAACACGATTAAGAAACAGGAGCATAAAGCTTCAAGAGAATATAGGGCGAACACCTCACCAAAAAGACATACCAAAGAAAAGCAAAGGAAAAGGGAAAACCAGAGCCTCCGAGACCCCCATTGGGAAGGAAAACGCCCCAGATCCATCATCCTCCACAATGCCACAACCAATCCCGCAACCCACCATAAGCAAAACTCATCCACTCCAGCTTGGAATTCACAATCCAAGAAATCCACATCTAACACCACATAGTGTTCCAGATCAATTTTATACTGTTGATGATGAAGTATTATCTTACTTGAATGGGATCTCATTGGTTAGACCCTCAAACTTCAACCAGATTATGAAGTTATGGGCAACAGACCAGTGGGAACATTTAATTGACCCTTCCGATGGGTTAACAAACACAATGTTCTTGGCCTGCTTGCCCAAACGGTTGGTCAATGCAGAGAAAGCTAGTGCCTTCATGAGGGCAAGCAATAACTTGGCTATGGCACGAATGACAGGGTTAAAGGGTCCTAAACTACATGATTTTTATAGGAAGGATTCATATGACTGTCTTCCTTACCCAAATATGATCTCCCATAAGGAAGATTCCAAAGATGACCCAAAAACTCTGTTATTGATTGACCAATTCCTGGACACAACTAGAGAATTACTGGAAACAACCAAGGTGCTACAGAGAGACATTGACAGAAATGCGTTCCTGTTCAGGAGTATCTGCACTGACACATCACAAGGTCTTCGAGAGAGCAGCAATAGAATGAAGCAAGAAATAAAGGAGATTTCAGTCCTGATAGCAGCAGGAACCATTCCTCTACGCATCACTACTACAGAGCACTCAACTGAGACAAGACCTCCTCCACCAGAAA
The DNA here is from genome assembly GCF_000949405.1 of Vollenhovia emeryi. Lineage (NCBI taxonomy): Eukaryota > Metazoa > Arthropoda > Insecta > Hymenoptera > Formicidae > Vollenhovia > Vollenhovia emeryi. The sequence goes on from NW_011965171.1 coordinate 5,289, forward strand.
GGCTTCCAACAAGAACAACCGATCCTGTAATCAGAAGGAGGGGTACCATTAAAAGCAAAGACTGAGCCTAACAGAACATACCTTCAATAAAAGATATAAGAAAAAAAAAAAAGTATTCAGATGAAATTAGAGCGGCAGCAAAGGCGAGGGATGAGGCATATCGTAGAGCAGTATATACAGGCATAGAACAGGATTGGTTAATGTATAAATATGCAAGAAATACTGTAGTTAAGCTTATAAGAGATAAAAAGAAAGAATATAATGAAAATATGATAGATCAAAATAAGAATGATCCTACGACAATGTGGAAGGCTTTAAAGGAAATAATTAGAGGCGAGCCAGCAGAACGAAATGTTATAGAAAATATAGATTTTGAGATATTAGATAATATAAATGAGTGCAATATAGCGGATAAGTTTAATTTATTTTACGTACAAAGTATTGATAATATTGTGACTTCGATAGAAGGCAATAAAAGAAAGACAGATAAAAAAACTATTTTTGTTATAGAAATGACAGATATAATAGAAAATTTCGAAATGATTGA
>NW_011965172.1:0-5838 GCF_000949405.1 Vollenhovia emeryi
AAAAGCTCATGGAAAAGCTAGCGCGCCACCGTGTATGGCTCACCTACAGAGGAGAGTGTGTGCGTGGCCCCGATCAATGTGTGAGGGTCACACGCATAGGGACAGCATTAACCAGAGGCTACCCTCGTATAATGCCGTCTCTCTCGCTTATACGGCTCGCGACGAGGATGGCAGATCGCAGCGACTCCCACCACGGATCCCCACTACGATCGCTATACCGGTCACCCCGCTAGTCCCCGTCGCCCCGACGCGGTCCAATCGCGAGCGGCTGCCCCTACTTTCCCTACCCTCACCTACAGGCGAGAGTGTGTGCGAGAGCCAACGTTGTGTGCGAGTCTCACGGACACGGTCGGCATTTCCGCCGGTGCGTGTACTAGTAAAGACGCCCTCAGAGTTTCAGTCGTCGCCGTCGAAGTGAGTCGATTTCTCCGGTGTTTCCAGTACAGTCTTAGAAGAATGAATCATTACGTTCCTCTGGATATGTCGTCCAAGAAACAGTGTAACGCGTAAGTACCGTAAAGTTACATATTGCATATATATTGCATACATTTTTCAACATTTAATTGTATTTTTCAAACAGTTTTAGCAATCGGCGTTACATGCCGTATGTTCCTCGAAGCAGTTATACGCCATCCGTTTCTCGACATGAAACTGTTTCGTGCAAGAAACAGCATGATGCGTAAGTACCCTAAAATTATTGTATATTTGTTCATACTTTTCCTGATTTACTTGTATTTATTTTCCTTTATGTATTCTTTCAGTTCTGATAAACCTTGTTACACGCCTCGTATCATGAGCAGCAGATTCGTCCTGACATCTACTGCGTACAAATACTTGGATGCTGGAATCTGCGTGGTACCTGATGCATCCTATGTGGAATTCATTCTTGGCGACAATCGTGGAAATAAGATGGCGTTAAATCATTCAACGTGGATGGAATTTAACAAGAAACGTGCAGAAATAGAGCAGCTCTTCAAGTCATCAGACGCATCATCATCATCGGTACAGATTGACAATTTAGTTTTAGAACTTGTTAGAATGTAGAATAAAAAAGTTGTAAAATTCACGTTAGATGACACTTGCGTGTACATGAACATGTCAAATGTATTATTTTTACTCAATCTCGAACATTGTGTAGAGCATGTATATCGCAAACTGTCGGAGGATATAGAAGCTGTAAATGAAAGCTTCGATCAATTTGTGTGTTGTTTGCAAAGTAATATGACCAGTGCCGAGAGAGATGATGCAATTGGTATACTGTACGAGGTATATGATAAAACTGCTGTCATAGATTGTGAATTAATAGTTTATGCTGTAGATGAACTTATTGCTGAAACCTTAAAACGAGGTGATGAACGAAAAAATTAATAATATTGTATAATAAATAAAATTTTTATCCACTAACATTTTTTTCTTCTGCTTCCTACCAATACATATGTATAAGATCGAGATATGAATAAATTGAAAAATATTCTGTGGAAGGGAGAGTGCGCAAACGGAAAGAAGTATAGGATACGTGTGGAAAAAGAAATTAATGCAATATTGATAGAAATATATTTATTTTGTAAAAAAAACACAAGGTGTTACATATTTATTTCTCATGCATGGACCACCAATTGTAAAGTTTAAAAAAATTTTGTAAAGCACAATTCGCTTCATGTCTATGGCAACGCACAGTGTGCGCAACGTCCAACTTATTTAGAGATTGTATGTCTTCGTAGTGCGCGTCGATAGTTTCGATATAAACATTTTCTCGCGCATCGTCCAGGAGTAACTTCCGCAGCCATTCTCGTTTTTCAAGTCCCTTAACATATACGAGAGAAAATCTTGTCTCGTCATCGCTGTCGTCATTATCATCCTCCTTCTCCTCTGTACCAACCACAGCTGTTGTAATCAAACTTCTAGCTCTGCTGTATGGAATCGCACCGTCTTCCCATCATACTCCGTGACGATTTGAAATCAACCAGGATACTTGGTGTTGCTCCGCTTTGGTGAGGCATTTCCATGGTACGCGGCACGCGAAAATGTAGTGAGAGAGAACACATCCTTCTCTGAGAGAGGCAAACTCTTTTACATAAAAGTTTCTGCCAACGATAAAACCTTGCAGGTCCACAAACATTGGTATGGGCATGTCGAGACTTGTTTGGACACGTCGAGACTCGTTTGAACACGTCGAGAGAAGGAGATATATTACGGTTCGTCTTGATGCGTGGATAGATTTTAAATCCTTTCATCCCCTCTAAACGGTATTGGAAAGAGGGGGGGAAACCAGTTTTCTTTCAAATTGCCATACTTAGGTGATTTTGCGCACGACATTTGTCAGCGGGTTGTACTGAACAATTCGATCGTGTATAATGAGACAGTACGCAGTGGTATTATTCGATACATTCTCTTTACACTCAAATTCCAATCTCACGTCCACGGTCGCGCTCTTGACCGATTCGTTTTGTCGAGAACAATCGATGATCACAAACGGACCATATTCTAAAAATTTGTAGACAGTGAGACCTGACGCAAGATCATCGTTTCCACAATAGCTCTTCCGGAATCGTAAATACGTATCACACAGACTCGAATATTTTTCTTTTTCAAAATCCAGATTCATATCGTCATCCGGGGGGCGCCCAGAAGTCGGGGGGCGCCCAGAAGTTATAGCTCTGCTACATCCTGGGCGTCCCCCAAGTAAAAGCACCGCGCAGGTCACCGTGTGGTTTTAGTGCGGTAAGCCAAGCCGCCGCAACACTAGCGGCGGCACCCCGATCGTCATTAGGGGGGCAGTCCCACATAACCCGGGCCACTAGTAAACTCCCTTCCCAGAGGGGGGCCCGGGTATCCATAAAGGATTTCCACACGTAAAAAAAAAAAAAAAAAAGATTCATATCGTCATATGGATAACGTTCAGATTCAGATAGAGTTTTACATTGCTCAATTTGCAATGACTGAATTTACACGCATTCTCAGACATTATATTCTTCCGACCTGTTTGCACAACGAAGATAACATACCGCGGCTTCTCGAGCTGAGTAGCTGTTTTAATAGCCCACGAATGTTTAGTCGTCTGCTGCAATAGCGGAAACTCATAGAGATCCCATGAACGAAAACCCATGTTGAGGTATTGTCCACTTTCCAAAGCACGCAGCATCGATAGCTTGTTCACCTCGTTTAACAGCGCATGTGGCATTCGCCATTGTATCTTGAATATTTCAAGCTGAGGCTCCAGCGCAACATTTCCAAGCGACAATTGTTGTCATTGCGCGATCGTATTAAAATCAATTCGTGACGAGCGTTAATCACCACGCGTTTGTAATCTTCACAGAATCCCAATAGCATATTGAGCGGTACGCAAAAATCGAAATCTCCCTTCCCATTGAACTTCACATCCCAGTATTCTTCAGAGCCGTCATTTTATTTACTGATGCCGAGACGTAGTTCTTGAGCGTGCTGGTTATTCCAACGTTTCTGGCACGATCAATCTCCACACCGTTAAGTTCATATCGAATCTCATCGAACATGAACGCGACGCAATTATTTCCCAGTATTACATCAGATCCTTCGATTTGTTCGGCTGTAGTTAGTTTTCCTTCGATATACGGAAAACTTTCATGTGGCAACGTATAAAGATCCTGTTGCTGTATAAGTATTCTTATCTCATCGCTGTGTCCAAATGTACGAGTGAGTCTCAATCTTGACAATGCGATCGTCGAAGATTGGCTCCTTCCCGATGTTGAGGATGTCAGTCATTGTTTGCGCACCGCGAATCCCAATGATTTAAAAAATTCCACGTTCGATGTATTGAGCTTCTTTTTCCCACTGCAATCGGACGACTTGATACTGCGATCAAACGTTGATATCGTTGGCTTCTTCAAGATTGCGTTATTTCTCACAATTTGCTCCGATGCGATCAACACGAGCATAGCATATACACTGACGCACGCGTTATCGTCGTACGTGCAATCTAATGGTAATCTCTTCTCCGCGAAAGTCGAGCAGTCGTCCGTTCTGGTCCGCAACGCGTATCGTTAAATCGGTAATGCTCCGTGCGATGACTGGCAGGTAAATGATCTGCGCCGGTGTTTCCGGTATCTTATATCCAGATGGAACGCTCGGTGAAAATTCATGTATCGTGTGTACGGGCTTACTGTTGCTGTACGCACCCGCGGTCACGTTACACTCTACGCGAATAATGTTCACATTGGTAATGTTGATCGGCAGGTCTGATTCATGCCACTTTCGTGGTTGCAGTATCCGCGTCGATGAGAATCCCAGAAGCGAACCAATGCTGTTAGGCCTGTTAAAGTTTATTCCGAAGGCGCTTATAATTTCACTCCTCATCGTATTGTAATTAGCGCGCAGCACTATCGGATATTCTGCACCTTCGTTGAAATCGTCTGTCTGAACATCACCGCATTTTTTATCGCGGTTATTAGTATCAGTCTTGAAAATATGTTGCGGACGTTTTCGTGAAATTGCATTTTTCACAAACTCATTTATCGCTTGCAGTTCGTAGGATCCTTCGGGAATTGTAATTTCCATATCGTCAAAGTAAAATTTATTATTCGAGGCATTCACGTTCGATATCGTGTTGTAAGTCGAAAAATTCGTCACACCGAGCTCATAGTCGCTATCACTCAAATCTATGGCGGGGAAGTAGTTTGCCGCGAGGACTCCACTCCTCCCGGTTAGCGTGAGTGTCAGCGACATGGTGGATGAAAAACTGCTCGGCGTGTACTGAATCCGCGCGACACCTCCTCGGGCTTCTAAATTCACAAGCGTCAGGCATCGACCGTTTGGAGAAACCGTAGACTCAGCTGTCCGCAGATGCTCTGATGGGACGTTCGATTGTATTATATCGTCACACCATCCCCGAAATACCACACCAGTTCTTTAGGCGGTCGGAGATTACCAAAACTGTCGAAATATATCACACGGTTTCCCCTCTTCGCGTACGCTACCCAGTGAGTGCCGGGACCTGTCGCGTTGTCCAGATTGACGATACCGCTCTCGTTTCGATGTACGCCGCTTATCGGTAATGCATTTCGCATAAAGACACCTCTAAAGTGTCGTATACGCATTCGTCTTGCCAGTTGGTCCAATTGCACGTTCGTCGTTACACCCGTAGGCATTTTTAAAGCTTTTTTGACGTTTTTTTCCTTCCCTGTTTCGTTACACCTCGTCCATGTTTGTATGGAGCGAGATACACTCCGCGACCTTCCATCGCGCGATTGTAACGTTGCAGCTCCTCGAGCGATGCCTTTGGCATCGTTGCCCCAGCCGCAGCGCCAGAAGGCGCAGAAGGAGACGGCCTCCTGCACAGAGGCCATGGAAGTAGAGGCCCCATCGGACGGGGGGGATGATAAGGCTGAGTAATGCCTCGCTCTCCCCCCCGTCCGAATCTGAAGGGATTTGGCCTCATACAGGCCAACGTGAACCATTCTCCACAGGCTCAGGATCTGCTCCAGCAGAGCATGGTGGAGAGTGGATTCACGTTGGCGATCGTGTCCGAGCCCCACCGCCCCCCGAGAGACAGCCCATATTGGGCTGCTGATAACGGGCGGGCGGGGGACTCGGTCGCGATTCGGTGGCGGTCGGTGCCGGGTGGTCCCGACAGGACCCCATCGATAGAGGGGAGCGGCACGTTGCCGTCCAATGGGGGCCCATCGCGGTCGGTGGGGTCTACTTAAGGCCCACCAGACGCCCTGCTCTGTTTGAGGGCTGGCTGTCGGACGTGGGACGGACGTTAACACGTCTGAGTCCGAAGCCGGTCCTCGTAGCCGGGGACTTAAACGCGTGACACACGAGTTGGGGTTCCCGGCGTGATAACGAGAAGGGCAGGGTTCT
>NW_011965172.1:11731-16948 GCF_000949405.1 Vollenhovia emeryi
CGAAACTCGTGGAGCGACCCGGCCCTCAGCGGTGCTACCGCTGTTTGGCCGTGGGGCACGTACGGCGGGGGTGCCTCGCGAGGACGGACCGCAGCGGTAAGTGTTACCGCTGCGGTGCCGAAGGGCACACGGCGGGGGGGTGCCGGGGGAGGGTTCCGAAATGTCCGCTTTGCTCGGACCTGGGAATCCCCTCCTGGCACACCCTGGGTGAAAAGGGGTGCGGACGGGCACCCCGGGGTTGCGGCGGGAGGGTGAGGGGCGACCCGACACTCCCTCCCGGCAGACCCCCTTGGAGGGGGTCTGCATCCGAGGGTGAGGGGACGGACACTAGTCCCCCTCCCCACAATAGCGGGCACGTCCTGCCCGCAGGGGGGAGGGGGGCGGGGGAGCTGGTCCTTTGAGTGCGCGCCTGCACTCCCGCCCCCTGCCCTCTCTCCCCCCTGGGGATTTTTTCGCCGGGGTCCTCGGTCCGGCGACGCGAGGGTGGACCCCCCGGTGGGCGGGGGGGACGCGCCTAGGCGCCTCCTTCCATTAAAACCGCCCACTGGGAGGGACCTCTGTGGGTTGGAGGGGTGAGTGTGGGGACACTCGCCCCTCGTGTCACAACCCACAGGGAAGATTGGGATGCAGGTGCGGTCCCTGCATCCCATTAAGAGACGGGGGCCCCTATCGCTCATCTCCTTTGTGAAATGAGGGATGGGGCCCAACCTCCCCTTGGGGGGGAAGCGCTGAGGCCCGCCAACAACAACGGCGGGCCAGTGCGGGGGGCGGTATTAGATGAAATGACTCTGTCCAACCCTGGCCGCCCCCAATCATAAAGCACAGCGCAGACCGCCGCAGGGGTTTAGTGGGTACGCCACGCGCCCGGCATGCCTGCCGGGCGCACTCCGATCGACATTAGGAGGGCAGTCCCACATAACCCGGGTCCCACCCCCAGGGGAGATGCATTTTATGCCTCCTCGGGGCTCGGGTATCCATAAAGGATTCCCCTGCGTTACAAAAAAAAGGGGAGGGTTTTGAAGGCATTGGAGATGTCTAGTGACACCGCCAACATCACCCCCCCCTGGGACGTCGCCTCTTCAGAGAGGGCCTGGACGCGCCTGATCGCGTCCATCGTGGACAGGCCCTCCCTGAACCCATATTGGGCCCCGCTAATGTCGGGGCCCACTTGGGACAGGTGCTGGACGAGGCGGTTCACGAGCACACGCTCGAACAGCTTACCGACCTCGTCCAGAAGGCAAATTGGCCTATACGCCGACAGGAGAGAGGCGTCTTTCCCCTCCTTCGGGAGGAGCACCAACGTGGCACTCCTCCACCGCGGGGGGAAGACTCCTCTCCTCAGACACGCGCTGTATGTGCGCGCGTATTCCTCCGCGAGGACGCCCATGGCCAGGGCGTGGACACGCTTGTGGAGGCCGTCAGGACCCGGGGCTGTATTGCCCTTAAGGCCCTTCCTGACGGCCCTCCGGAGTTCCTCCGGCTGGACGTCCAGGGAGTCGTTCCAGTCGGGGGAGTTTTCCCCCGACTCGAAGGGTGGCCCCTCAACCTCCCCGGTAATGTCGGGGAAGAGGGCTCGCACCAGCCAATCATGGATCCTAGCACGCCTAGCATCGGTAGAATTGGCAATAAACCACCGCGTTTCGCTACCGGAAGAATCCGCTCTCTTATCTTCTTCTTCGTTTTCAAACCCATGCCAATCTTTGTCTTTGTTTTCATAGCCGCCCAAACAGCTGTAGCAGCAGCTTTCTCTCCAAGCGTTGAATCTCGGGCGGTAATGCATTTCCGTGCTCTCTCGGCGAGTATCTTGTTCGCCACGTGTCTCTCGGCGAATTCTTTACTGCGGGAATACGCAATGTCGTGTTCGCGGCACGCCGCGTCCAATAGATTTATCCCTCGATCTCCTCTCGCCAATCGTTCTTCCAGACGAGTGCCCGGGCCGCAAAACTGATAACCAGGGATATGCAGCTCGAAAGGAAGCGCGGTTATTGCACGATTCAACAGACTGCCGCCACGTTTTACCGCTGTTGCGTCAACTGACATTCGTAGCAATCCTTGATCATTGGCGCGGGACCGTCGATGCGTCCTCTGCCGCGGATGATTGTAATGTGCGCAACAGCGTCGATAAGTTTGAACCTCCGAATACGCCTTTATATGTTCTGGAAGCTTATCCCACACGTAGTGGACGTAATCGCCACACACTCGTAAAAGAACGGTTTTCGGAATAAACTGTAACTGCTCGGCGGTTAAATCAAAGATATCGGAAGGAGTTGACAGCAGGACAAACATTTTCACTACTGAGCGATTCGCTGTGTGGTGCCCGGTTAAATAGGTACCGTCTACCGAGCGGTTTCACGCGCCTATAAATAGACGCATGATTTCCCCTCCACCTTTCAGTGTGAGAAATGAATTTTGTGCGACAACCGTTGACGATACGCGTTATGAATTACGACGACAGATTACGGTTGATGGGAGGGGATAACGCTGAGAAACGCAAGCATGGTACGATGCTACCGATTAGTATCCGCGCGATCGTGTGCGGCTCCTCGAATTGTGGAAAAACAAATGTTCTCATAAGCTTACTGGAAAGTCCGCACGGTGTACGTTTCGAGAACGTGTACGTGTACTCAAAGTCGCTGCAACAACCGAAATATCAGTACTTGGAGCAGCTGTTGGAATCTGTTGACGAAATCGGATACTTTACATTCTCCAATAACAGTGACGTCATTCCACCGAGCGAGGCGCGTCCGAACTCGATTTTTATCTTCGATGACGTTGCGTGCGACAAGCAAGACACTGTGAGAGAGTACTATTCAATGGGGCGTCACTCGAGCGTCGACTGCTTTTATCTCTGTCAGACTTACGCGAGAATACCGAAACATCTTATACGCGACAACGCGAACCTGCTAATCCTGTTCAAACAGGACGGCACCAATTTGAAACACGTTTACAACGATCATGTGAATACCGACATGTCGTACGATGATTTCTGCGCATTGTGTGGTAGTTGCTGGCTAGACAAATACGGTTTCCTAGTGATAGACCAGGACAGCGCGCTCAAAAATGGGCGATACAGAAAGGGATTTAACGCGTTCGCGGTACCACGAACCGATTATTCGTTGCCTGTATTCCGTTGGGTGAAAAGCGAGTAGTCAGCATGGCTGGGAGCGATGATATCAACAAGCGTGAAAAGATTGCGAGAGAGATTAAAAAAACGAGTGAATCAATTCGCAAGAAATATCGCGCTTTGAAGACCAGTAACATCGAGGATGATATTGCTGTGAAGACTCATTTTAAGCCACTCATTGAGCCGTTGCAAAAAATCGTTGACAACTCCAGCGGGGTGCGCGCGATTAAAGACGAGCCGATCGATGACGTAGAGATTGAAACGTTGTACGGTCGTAAGCGTGAAAAGGATGCGATACTGAAAAATGTAAAGAAGCGTCGAGTCTCACCAGTTCACTCGCCGATCGAGTCAAAACAGTATAAATCATACGATGCATCGAATACACTGGAAGCACCGTTGATAACATCCACACCGCGCGCCATACATCCATACGCCAGCGACGGTGGAGGCGGTGGCCACACAGATCGACGAACCTTTTGAATCCGAAAATGTTTTCCAAACCACGGAGGATTCGCTCCCGACAGCCGTTCAACGCGAGATACAAACGCGACAGGGTCAAGCAGCGTTGCAGACGCACCTGGGTCCGCTGAGCCAAAAATATATCGAGGCAGTTCTACGCGGCCCGCATACCAAAAGGAGCGGTACAAAGAGTGATATAGATTTTACGTATGGCGTTCATCTCGACAAGGATGGAGGCTCGGTAGTAAACGGTTCGACGTGGACAGCGATGATAATATAATTCTCGATGGCGTGCGATACAAAGGTACACCCGGTCTTTACGAGCTGATTTTCAAGAGACTTCCCGACGATGAGAAGTACACGACGGAGGATCTACAAAAGTACAAGAGTATACTTCTGGCAACAAATGTGCACAAGCGCAATTACAGCGTGAAAGGTCAAAAACTTGGGGTACAAGTACAACCATATAATCGCACCGTTAGTGCCGGACGAAGGAATAAAGACCCGGTCCAAAACGAAATCTGGAAAAGGATTACCTCGCGCTATGACGCTAAACAACAATGCGATTGATTACATGCACTGGGATGATCCTAATGAGCTTGTGGACCGCTTACGATTGCTCGACGCTTCGGTCACAACGCGCATGACAACGAGATATTGTCCATTATCGAGGATCTTCGTGAGGCTGGTTTTATTGTAAATTAACTCGAGTATTGGCGAATCGGAAACAGGTCTGTATTTTGGAAAACGGGTCTGTAAACGGGTCTGTATTTCGAAAACGGGTCTGTATGTCGGAAAACAGGTCTGTATTTCGGTAACGGGTCTGTATTTCGGAAAACGGGTCTGTATTTCGGAAACGGATCAGTATTTCGGAGCTGTTAGAAAACATATATCGCACGATACTCTTTTCGCGCATACCATTACGTCAACGATCACACCATCGAGACATGAGACCGTCAAAATCGAGTGGACGTAACGATTCCGAGAAGCGAAGACTCGTCGAGGAGCTGCATGCTCCGGCGAGAAAGAATTTTCCCCGGAGACACGTCATAGTTCGAGGATACGATGATCTGTGGCAAGCCGACCTCATTGACATGCAGGCGTACTCACGTTTCAACATAGGCTACCACTATACAGGGTGATTCAGAACAACCATTTGTCCTTAAATATCGTATTCTTGACTTAATTCTGAAATGATTTTTCCTCTTGCAAAATTTTCTCCGAAGTTTAGTTTTTGAATTATAAAGAGGAAAAGATAACGAATGACGGGCCAGATACTAGAGGCAGGCAGAAGCGGCGCGGCTCACCGTCGTCGCGGGCGCTTACGGCAAGAGCGCCCGCGACGACGCTGCCATCAGCTGATCGCAACGCGCTAGTACACACACACACACACACACACACACACACACACACACACACACACACATTCTCTCTCTTTCTCACTCGCGCTCTTACATTGCAGAGATGATGTAGAGATGATTCGATGACTTCGTATTGCTCTAGTTTCTTGAAAAAGACGATGAGAAAGATGCATTTTCCGATGGACCGTAGCTTAGAGCAAGTTCATTGTAACTTTCACGAAATTTAACATACATTTTCACTAATACAGATCAACTCATACATTTTCACTAATC
>NW_011965173.1:0-5843 GCF_000949405.1 Vollenhovia emeryi
TGTGTTTTCAATGAATCGATGTTGAATCGATGTCGGTTTATATTAATGCTAAAACAATTTGATCGAATATGGCTAATTTTCAATGTTAATTTCGATGTCGATCTGTTTTCAATGAATCGACGTCGGATCAACGTCGATTTGACATCAGCCTTCTCACTGGGGAACTGAGAGAAGCGAAAAGGCTAGATGCGCAAAATATAAAATGTCTCTCGTGAATGACTCTCAAAAGGAACCAATAGGAATGGGACCGAAAAATGTCAGCCAATCATCGTTGCTTAAGGCGCACTCATATAATGCGATTGTATATTCAACACTCCTCCTCAATCGCATAGTCCCAGCTCTTCTCGCAGCTTCTGTAACTTCGACGGTGCTAACGGTTTGGTTAGCAGATCTGCCAGCATGTCCTCCGTCGGACAAAATTTGTACGAGATGATTCCTCTCTTCACGTAATCCTTTGTAAAATAAAACTTCGTATCGACGTGCTTAGTTCGATTTGAGAATATTTCGCCCTCAATCATTTTGAGACAACTTTGGTTGTCTTCGTGTATCGTGATCGCTGTTTCAACTGATTGCCGTAGGTCAATTAAAAGCTCTTCAACCATACGGCCTCTTGACATGCTGCACTGACAATTAGTAGTACGTTATTTCTCGTATGTGCATGGGATATACGCGGAATATAGACATGTGCCTGATCCGGTACGCCTGATTCCCTCCTGAATAAATAGCACTAGTACCACATACTACCGCGACGTGGCGACCGCGCGTTAGTCTTTCTCGTAAGTAAAAATCGTCCCGTATTAGTATAAAAGGCGAGCCGATATGTTGCGAGAGCGAGTTGTCTGGATCATGACTAAACCTCAATAACCTAAATATACTTTTAATGACTATGTAATTTAACACAATTTAACAGTTAGTTTAACAAATTGAATTTTTTAATAGGAAGCCTATTGATGTCCCACTCCCTATTAGAAACTGTAAGGCGCAACAAAGGGCAAGTCATGAGGTCTTGATAAAGAAAACCTGATCAGGCAATTTTAATTCTCGACGTTAAATTTACTGTCAGGGCCCTGTCAGGGCTGCCTGATGAGTGCCTGACCAGGCATTAAGGAATCTTTATTAGGCCCCTATCAGGATCCTACTAAAATTTCTGCTCAGGTATATACAGGTACATATGATATACGATACATATTACAAATAATATTCTGTTGATATTCTGGTATATCAACAGAATATCCTCAGTATATACCATTGGTATATTTTCAGCACATACTATGTATGAGAAAAAGCGGACATTAGTGCATTCTCAGTACGTACTCAGTACATCATAGAACATATTCGAAAGCTATGAGAATATACGTAATGTACTGTTGAGATATTCTCAGAACTTTCTCAGTATCTACATGTGCTGTGTGGGAAATAGCACATGACATCCTCAGGATCATCCTGAATATGTCCTAGGACGTCCTGGGATGCTTTGAGGAAAATTGTATATTCTTAGGACGTTTTTGGGATGACCTTAGGATGTCCTTTATAGGATATCCTTAAGATTTCTTTAGGATATATTTAGGAGAACATGAAGGCGTACTCGGTAAAGCCACAGAACGTATTGAGAGCAGTATAAAGGCATGTTCGGAAAAGTCATAGAACGTCCAGTATAAATACAGAGACGACGTCCTAAGGACATTTTTATAGGACATTTTTAGGATTTCTCTGAAATATTCGATTTTATACACAAATGTGACTGGATGTGATAATACATATTATGAATCAGCAAATAATGAAATTATTGATATCACTGGTCAATTATCACAGGCACTATTTTTTATGAATGTTTATTATAGATATTTTGTGTGTGTGTGTGTGTGTGTGTGTATGTGTGTGTGTGTGTGTGTATGTGTGTGTGCGCGTGTGCGTGTGCGTGCATGCGTGCGTACGTGAGTGCGTGTGTGCGTTTAAACATATACAAAAAATTTCACAAATTCTGCTTAATTTTCTCGCGATTTGGAGGTCAGATCCATGACGTTATTAATTTTTAGAATTAGTGTAGTTCTTTAAATAATTTAGTTATTTTCCAAATATTCATATGTATAACGCATTAGACATGAAATTTTACACCATTATGCTATAAAATGGGATGGTACTAATTTACTGAACATTTTATACAAATACAAAATTGTAAAAGTATCTTGCACATGATTGCTCAATTCCATACTCTTCCAAAAGAAACAACGCATTAGACGAGTTATGTATTAATATTTATTTGATAAATGCAGTATACATATGTTATAACATATATGAATATAATACACAGGGTGCCCCAGAGCTCGCGCACCGAATATATTATGTAACTCGTCTAATGCGTTATAAAAAAATTGAGTAATAAAAATTCTTCGTTTGCAAGTTGTTTCACAATTTTACATTTATATATAATATACAGTAAAGTTCACCAATACTGTCCCATTTTACAGTATAATAGTATAAAATTTCATGTCAAATGCGTTATAGAAATATGTGTAACTGTAGTGACTGTAAATTATTTAAAGAATTGCTAATTGTAAAACTTCATAATATCACATACGAGTCTGATTACAAATTTTAATTCACTATGCAACAAAATGAGAAAACAATTTAAAAAATCTCTATTTACACGCGCGCGCGCGCACGCGCGCACACACTCACACGCACACGCACACGCACACAGACTATGTAAACAGAAATTTGTTAATATATATGTATATATATACATATATGTATTTTTAGAATCTAAATTTTTCTTATTTATGTGCAATGTGTATATACAGAAATTCCAATTAATTTCCTATTTTGTTTTGCATGTGAAATTCAAACCTAGATTCTAGAATATATCTTCCAGATATTCTCTAACTATCCTATACGAATGTCCTTCCTCGTGCTGTAGTGAATATATCTCGTGCACTTTCTGAGAAATGTCCGTATAAAGATATATATTATATATGTATATCTTCAGAATCTCCTAAGGACACGTTAATTCTCTCATTAACTATACCACAGGATGTCCCGGGATTAAAACAGGACATCCTATGGCCCAAAAATGTCCTTATAATGTTCTGAAGTACGTCTTGTGGACTTCCTAAAGAACTTTCGGAGGATGTCTTCGGGACCTCATGAGGATATAATGAGGCGCGCATCGGGTGTTCCACAGAATGTCCTCAGGACGTCCCGGGATTAAAATGGGACGTCCCCACAACGTCCTTACGTCCCGTTCTGATAGTCTGGATATTCTGAGGACGTCTTGAGGACGTCCTTGTGCTATTTGGGATGTGACATATATAATTAGCCTGAAAGTCTGCGAAACCACAGTAGGAGATCTTCTAGTCAAGCATGTCATGGTTCATAGACTATACCTAAAGTTCCCATCGATATCCAACTCGAAGATACCGTAGGTGAGATATACAGTGCCTACGAAAAGTTCCGGGCCACCTAAATAATTTTTGAATGGTTTGAAATGTAGGATTGAAATTTATAGGGATACAATGGGATCACAAAGTCAATTATTTAACCACAAAAACACCCACCTCCACACCCCCGGGGGACGGGGGGAGGAGGGAGCCAAAAAACCTTAAATGGCATGTGGGGTTGAGTGAGGACTCGTTCGAAAGGGCTTTCCGAGACGAAAACAACGCGGGGTCTCTACGATTTTTTTTCGCAGAGTTATGATCATTTGAACATTTTTATTGAGATTTTGCGATAGCCAAGGCCCACGGCGACAACAAAAGAAAGATAAGGCTTCACGTGGGCACGCGCGTTCCTGTGTGTGTGCGTGTGCGTGTGCGTGCACCGGGTACGTATGTACATAGGCCGGCATGCACAATGTCGACAGCCAACCCCACCACGCGTTATTCCCACCACGCGCTATTTAATAATAATAATAATAAATAATAATAATAAATAATTAATAATAATAAAAAAATTAAAAAAAAATTAATGTTTTTATTCCTTCACATAACACCAGTGTTCCCATCCCGGTCTTGCCTTAGTTGGCCGGACACGCTAGCGGTCTTGCCTTGGTTGGCCGGACACGCACGCACACACAGGAACGCGCGTGCACGCGTGAAGCCTTATCTTTCTTCTGTTGTCGCCGTGGGCCTTGGCTATCGCAAAATCTCAATAAAAATGTTCAAATGATCATAACTCTGCGAAAAAAAATCGTAGAGACCTCGGCGACCCCGCGTTGTTTTCGTCTCGGAAAGCCCTTTCGAACGAGTCCTCACTCAACCCCACATGCCATTTAAGGTTTTTTGGCTCCCTCCTCCCCCCGTCCCCCGGGGGTGTGGAGGTGGGTGTTTTTGTGGTTAAATAATAGACTTTGTGATCCCATTGTATCCCTATAAATTTCAATCCTACATTTCAAACCATTCAAAAATTATTTAGGTGGCCCGGAACTTTTCGTAGGCACTGTATAATCTGTTGGAAAAATTTGAGAGGGTATAGTTTGAAGTCGCATCAGAAGAGTGACTTGTGAATATTCAATAATGAACAATTACCCCGAAATTATGAAAAATGATAATTTCGAAGAAGAAATAGACAATAATTTCGAGATGTTATTAGATGAAAGCGATGAAGAAGAATATCAACCATTATTCGATGATAGTGACTACATCAGTGACTCGGAAGAATTTAAAAAAACTACTAGGAAAATTCTGTCTCCTCTCGAAATTCTAACGCTGAGTGTATCGACGAAAAAGTGTGCTATAGTTATTATTCCGACGGTAGTGCATATAAATTATGCCATTGGTGCATGGGTGAAATCAGAGACACTGATCTTATACATATAGTAATCGTAAACACATTACTGAGGGTGCAAACTCATAGAGCGGAACGGTGTACGCAGAAAATCGCGGAACGATAGCTTCAACCAATCACGAAAACATCGGAACACTCGTGATTGGTCAAGGCTTCCATTCCGCGATTTTCTGCGTACACCGTTCCGCTCTATGAGTTTGCACCCTCACTCTTACGATAACATAAACGCAATGATGTTTAATAACTGTATAAAATGTGACGTGCAACTGTATATTGTATTTCCGTGTAATATGTGTCCAATGTACACAAAGTAGAAAAAACAGTATAAAGTGTATGCGGGTAACATGAATCGTGACATTCTATCTGAAGAAGAAGATAGAGAGTCGGTAGAATATTTGG
This sequence comes from Vollenhovia emeryi, assembly GCF_000949405.1. Lineage (NCBI taxonomy): Eukaryota > Metazoa > Arthropoda > Insecta > Hymenoptera > Formicidae > Vollenhovia > Vollenhovia emeryi. Next base: position 5,182 of record NW_011965173.1, read on the forward strand.
CAGAATATTTGGAAGAAGACGTCTTGAACTTTCTCGATGATCCACAAGCATTCAAGGATGTGCGGCAGGAAATCTCTCCAGTGAAGTGTTTACGCGATCGAGAACTCGGTATACGCCTGACCAATAAACACTGAATCAGAGAGGTCGAGAGGGATGAGAAGTTTCTGTACTGGCCTTCTAGCGTAAAAAGAACTTGTATAAACAGACGCTGGATGAGTGCAAGAAAGAGGAAGGATGTGCAGATAAGCAACATATACCACTTGCACAGTTTCTACGCGAACGAGAACTTGGAATATGAAGGACGTATAAACCCATCGTTAGACAAACATTATCCACTAGTTTGACGATAGAAGCAGGAGGTATGAACGCGCCATTAAACAAAGAGTCATTGTCACGTCTGATGATAGAAGGAACGATTATTATTGGACGAAGAAAATCATTGAAAATCTTAAGGAAAAAAAGATCTTGCATGGTGCTCTTTGCATTCAATTTCAATTAGCGAAGCGGGAGTTCTCGGAGTCCCGGTGAAAGATCGGACTTATAAAAGGGTAAATACGAACATCCTTGAATCATATTTTAATGATCAGATCTTTTCTCTACAAGACTATAAATGGAAACTGTTCCACATCTCATATAATAGATATGTGGATACATTGTATTCT